>NW_015150921.1:453144-459460 GCF_000732505.1 Cyprinodon variegatus | reverse complement strand
ATGTTTAAGCATATGTACACTTTATTAAAAAGCATTTGTTGAAAGAAATAACACCCTAAAAGTATATTGTGTGGTTCAATAGGGCAAAAACTGAACTCTTTGGATGTCATTACACAGAGTGTGTCTGAAGGAAAAAACGGAACTGAACGTCACTCCAAAAATACCCTACCAGCAGTAAAGTTTGGAGATAAGAACACACTGGTGTGGTGAGTCTTTTGGGACATGGTACTATATAACTGAGAGTAGGATGAATGCAAAATTGGCTTAAGACATTCTTGATCATTTGAAAGTGAGTATATAGGTGCATTTTTAGACCAATGCATGAAAACACCAGGCATCAGAAAAAGGAAATATATCTGCTGGAAGAGAATATATCCGGTCATAACCTGACCTGAATTCAATTAGAAATAAACATAAAAATAAAAGACCCCAGGAGGCCTTGAAGGACAGTTTGAGTGGAAGAACCATTTGAAATCCCACCAAAGCCATGGTAACTTTTCCACCAACAAGAAATATTCTGAAGCTGAATTTTGAAAAATGAAGTTTTTTGTGTTCAAAGTTTGCCAGTTTCATTTCACATAATTTCAAACAACTTTATTTATGCATGTATTTGCTCTGATTCCTTTGTGTGTGAATTAGCAAGTTGTTTTTTTTTATCAACATCTGGAATGGATTTCAAATTGAGAAGACTATAAAAAAAAAAAAAACACTGTACTATACTTGCTGAAAAAAAAGGTTTGTCCAATACTTATTTTCCTCGCTGAATGTCTGGAAATGTTTCAAATTTAAAACAAGCCTTACATAATCAGGCAACCTTTCTCTTTTTTGTCTGATGTTTATCCAAGAAAAGGACCTGACATAATTCAATCGCCATTAATGCACATGCTCCTGCTTCGATTCATTAAGACATGTTGAATTCTGGTACGAGTCTAATCAGATTTTTTCTCCCGTTGATGATCTGGAGATACTAGGGAATTCCCATTGAGTGATCAGAAAAAAAATGTATTGCAGGCAGGCTTGCGTTTAAAGGAACTTCTACGGTAAGACATTTTTTTACTCGCCTTAGTTTTAAATAGCAGAGGAATTACTCCTGTTTTTCTCAAAATTTTGGTAATAATCACAGTTATTTACCAAAGCGCCTGGGTCTTAGCCAAAACATAATTATGCTGGAGTTATTCTGTGGGTACTCAAGAAAACCAAATGTTTATATTCTCCTAACCATGCACTCTAAAGTTAACATTACATAAAATTGATAGGTTTGCTTTAAATAAATATGCTGCACTCTGTTGCTGAAAAACAAGAGAAAATTCTCGCCTAAAACATATTTAAAAGGTACTAGAATGATAAATGCACTTCTCTAATTTGAGATTTGTTTTTTTTCTCATACAACAGTTGTACACACAACTACTAACCTTTGTGTTTCTGCGAAGACCTCGCAGAATTTTCATTGTTCTGTGATCATCAATCTCTTCGATGGAATTGTCCTTTTGAGGTACTCCATCATCCTGGCTTGCCTTTGGTGGACCACCCATCTCATCATCGCTGCCAAGAGAGAAGCTTGTCCTAAAACTACTAAACTTTCCAAGCCGTTGGGACCTGTCTCTGTAAAGTTTTGGCTTTTCACCAAAAACAGACAGCTTTCTCCTGCGCTCCAGCGAGCTGCTGTCAGCTTCACTGTCTGAACCATTCCCTGAAGCACTTCCATTGGTATGACCCTTGTTGGCGTTGCGGATTGTGACAATCTTGCCCTGTGTGCTGTCATGGGGAACAGAGTAAATAGTCTCATCCTCCTTGGGTCGAGGTTTGTAGACAGCATCCATAGGTTCGGCATAGTCCGAGGGGTCATAGCCTCCATCTGTCCCTGGAGCCCAGGTCACGGTTTGGTGCAAGTACGGTCGGTTAGAGGTTCCTTGCTGATCAACAAACGTTCCGAGATTTACTTTACGGAGGGGCTTGGGCTTCACTTGTGGAGGCAACCTGTTGTTTACCCTGCTTTCAAATGTACCAATATCAGAAAGGACAGAAAATGTATCTGTTGATTCTAGATCTGGCAGCTTGAAACTTGCCATGGTGGAACTTAGACTACTAGCCTCCCTTAGAGTAGAAAAAGGGGAGGATGGGTCAAAGTCATCTTCAGAGTCCAAATGAACATGAATTGGACTGGGGGACCCACAGCGAGGGCTGATGCTCTCATTCGTAGATGCCTCGGCTGTATTATCATACATGTGTGCTGCCTCAACAACATTGCGCTTCTCCATCACCTCCTGGAAGAAGGACTGGAAAAGGTCTATCTTATGAAGTCCCCCTACTACACCACCATGTCCACATATTATTGTGCTAAACCTTGCATTGATTTCATGGGCCAGCTCCTCTCCCTGACAAATTTGTTCCTTAGCTGAGTCAGAGTCAGACAATTCCATCTGACTCTCCCCTACCGCTAGCAACTGGATTGGGACAATGTCTTGGACTTCACAAAGGAAAGCGCACATTGTCTCCATTGAAGCTTTGCGACGGGCAGAATAAACTGTGATGTACCCATGGACCAGGCCTGTTTTTCGTAGTGAAAATGAGGAGTGGAAAGAGAGCAAAGACAACTCAACATTCTGCCTGTGACCTCCTATAATTAGATCCAGGAGAACAGACGTTCCACTGCTAAGGCTTGACCCAGGACGACAATGTTGAGGCAAAAGGAATGGTGCAAGTAGTTGATCTAAATCATATGTGTCCCCACACATCAGGCACATGACTATTCGGAGGTCTGCCTCAAAGCCTTGCTGAGACTGAGAGTCTCTGTAAGCTGAGGATAAAGGCGGCAACGTAGGGGAGCTACTTCCAATGTTTCTCCTGGTTTCTAGGAGGCCTCTAAGCATCTGGCTAAGCTGCTTCTCACTGACATTGCGGCCATAACCCTTACCTGGAGAGGCTGGGTCTAGGTAGGAACACTGCAGCTTTGTAGCTACTTGCTGCCCTTGCTGTATAAGAGTCTGAGCCGTTTCCCCTCCGATATCCCCAATGGAACCGACGCCCCTCTTGGTGACTAGAAGGAGGGACAGTGGGAGCTGAGCTAAGCTGTTTTCCCTTTCCCTTCTGCTTATGGTCGACTCTCTAAGCTTTTCTAAACTCTCAACAACATAAGAAAGAGATTCCTTTGAGTTGTATAAACAAAGGCATCCATGGGGTGTGAAGGTGGGTGTGTGGAATGAGTTGACAGGCAGACGTACATTGCCTTCTATAGGCCGAAGGGTTAACTCGTATAGCTTGCCATCAACAACATACCTGTCATCACTGGTGCATAATGCCCTTATCTCATTTGCCATTTCTCTGGCTAGTCCATCTCTCCCTAGAATGACTAGATTTATCCGTTCAGCCCTTCCTCCTTCCAGTCTAGCACTGTCTGATGATGGGTATCGGGTGGGGAATCTGGAAGCCAATATCTGCTCGATCTTAGTGTCAACACAGTGGGGGCTGTTAGGGCACGTATCCTTTGTAGGATGGTAGACAAAGTGGATGTGTTTCAGTACTAGAGCATCCCTTTCTGCTTGCAGCTTCTGCAGTGCTTTAAATCTTTGCTCCTCGCCCAACACCTCCTGAATGGCTCCCATTTTCTCTTTACTTGGTTTGGCATCTACTTCCAACTCATAAAAGAGCTCAGAATATTCAAGAAGTAGTTCCTGAAAGTCTTCTTTGGCCCGGTCAATGATTTCCTTTTGATGTTTGTTGTAGATGTCTAAATATTCAGCTTCATCCAGCCATTGGTAGAAATCCTCATTCATGATGAAACTTCGAGCCTCTTCCCATGGTTTTCCTGGTGTGATGAAAGGAGAGACACTTAATCTTTCTTTAAACTCCCATCTCATCTCTGCCCGCTTGCGCTCCTTCCTTAACTGATCTAAATGGGTTTCATAGATGGTTTCAGCTGCTGGAGTCTCCAACAAGTCCTGTGGGATCCTATCATCATCCATTTTATCAATGTGTGGAGTTGTCTCCCAAGGGGTATCATCTAAAACTACAAACCACTGAGAGAAATCTCTCTTTGTCTCCAAGACCTTCTGAACTCCAGACCAGCTCAAGTGGTCTATTTCATCCAAGTGTGGTATGAGCACAGATAGAGCCTGTGGTAGAGTATTTAGATAAGCCTTCCTGCGTTTCTCTATGTGCTCTTGTTTCAGTCTATGCACATGCTGTTGAAAGAGCTTCTTTGCCTTTGCAGTTCCTTCAAGAAAAACATATTCCTTGTACTCAGGAGCTGTCTGCATACGACGGCTTACAGCAGGCCACGTCTCATTATGGTTATTGACGATTCTGTTGACCAGCCACTCATAGCGGTCTTTGGCTAAAGCAATCTGTTGGCTCTGCTGCTTCAGGGCCTCAAAGTATGGGATAATCCTGGGTTTTCCCCTGCTCTTGTCTATGAGCTGAACCAGAGTAAGAAATGCCAGGTCAACATTGACATTTGAGCGGGCTGAAGTTTCAACCACTTGCAGATTCTTTTTTGCAAGGGCAAAAGCATGACAGTCTTTAATGTAGCGCTCAACTCCTTCATCACATTTGGTGAGAGCCAGTACCACAGGCTTTTTTGTTTTGGCTAGTTGATTATGCAGGTTGCCAACAAACTTCATTTGATCTTCAAAGCTACGATTCATACCTCTACTAACATCCACAACAAGTAAGAAGCCATCCACGATAAGCTTGCCTTCTGGCATTTGCTTTTGCTCAAAGTCCTGCTCCAGCCCCAGCTGATCTGTGCAAAAGTACATCAGCTTTTCAGCTGAAGCCAGCTTGGTGGAAGCTGCCCTCTTGATGTAAGGCTGGAGCGCCGTGCTACGGTGTGGCTGGAATGTCTGATCATCAATGAACTCTGTCTGCTCCACCACATTCATACGGCACTCTTGCCCCTCTTCCAACGTCCTCCCAGCTTCTCCCCAGTACAAAAAGTGGTCATTATTCACCACCCGGCCTCCAAAGTCGCTGGTACTCAAAACTGACGTGTGGTCCAAGTAGAAGTCATCTGCGCTCGGCCGAACAAAGCGGTTGCACAAGCAGGACTTGCCCACACCACACTGGCCTTTCTCCTTTTCTGTGCCAGACAACCCCACCACAACCAGGTTGTAGATGGGAGCCCGGGCATCTTGTTTTTTGGCCATCATTATCCCATGCAATGGCTCATCCTGCTATGCTGGCTGCTAGCACTTTGGAGAGGAGATGCCTGCCAGGGAAGCACGGTTTCCATGCAAAAAGGATCTCACGAGTTAGATCTTGATCTGCAAGATATGGAAAAAGAAAAAAATGAAAACAGAAAATTAGTCTCCAGAACATAGTAAAGGAGAACATTTATCATTAGTAAGCTTTTGTGTGTCCCTCATTTAAATTCCTACTATGTTCCTACATTCTGTTATTAATGTTTAATCTCCGATCCAATTTCCCCTGTAAATGTTTCCTGAAAAGATTGAGGTCAATGGCAAAGCTGTTGGAATTTAGTACATTACTTTGCCAAGCTTTAGTTCAGCTAAAGATAATGTCCCACCAGTTTTACTCATTAAATTTTTGATCTCCAAGGACTTTAGTGCTAACAGTTCTCCCTGCCACATTTCACTCATCTTCGTGGGATCCCATATGTGTTTTTGGTTTATTATGCAACATCTAACAATCTTACAGCAAACAGACATCAATGTGTACAGAGGCCACTACAGGCTTGTGTAACAGGCAAACTAATCTGCCTGCATCCCAAATGAAAGACACACACACACACACATTCTTGGCTTGCTATATTTACTGAAGACCATGTGTTGACTCCTATAGATTTTTATCACTTTCAATCCTTTCTATGCCCTAACCCTAAATATAATCCTAAATATAACTATTACCTTTGTATACCTAATCTATACCCCAACCTAAACTCAATTCCCACCAAAATCCTACTCTTAGCAAATTAGGAAGTGACAACCACAAAAATGTCCTCAATTTGATATAAACAGTCCTCAATTTGACGATAAAATGGCAAAAATGGTCCTCACTCTGATGCCAAGACAGAAGCAAACACACACACAAAGATGAAAGCAGATATGTGTTCAGAGCTTAAGTTACTAATTGGCCAACTAGGGAGAGCCATCTGCATTTTATAACGTGGCATTGCCTATTGGCTTATATGTCTTCATCAAAAAAGATGTTTTCCCATGTTTTTCATCAAATAGATCAGAGCGAGATAACATACCATTGTCTAGGTCTTAATGTGTTTATGTCAGTTTGACAAGATTTACTGATTTATGACAAACAAAAAACAAGGAATATATATATTACATACATATATACACCTATA
>NW_015150921.1:441500-452914 GCF_000732505.1 Cyprinodon variegatus | reverse complement strand
TATATATATATATATATATATATATATATATATATATTTATATTCTCCTGTTTTGATGGCTGTCTCGTTGTTGTCCCTCTATTGCACCTGTTGTTAATTTCATTAACACCAAAGCAGTTGAAAATGATTAACAACCCCCTCTGCTACTTACCTGACCAAATCAATATCCCAGAAGTTTAATTAACTTGATGCTATACTCTGATTACAAATTGTTCCTTTAATTTTTTTGAGTAGCATATGTTGTTTTGGGTTAGTTAAACAAAATACAACTGAATTTGCATAGATTAACTTTAAATTTCAACCGATTAATGGGGGAAGGGAAGACAATCAAAAGAATAGCTACAGAAGAATCAAGAAATGCTCCCAGAAGGAATTCACAGGGGATCAAACAGTGAGACACCTACTATAAATCACTGTCTGAATACTCTGTATATTCCATTTCTGAATTTAATTTGAACATGTCCTTATCAAGGTTCCAAGCTGAACATTTTGCAAAGCACCAAATTCCTGATTTTTTTTCGTCTCCATTTAGAGCGTAAAATAACATCACAGAATCCAGCGCTGACATCAGCAGCTTAACAGTGCACCTGTGTCCTGACCTCGACTTGTTAATATTACAAAGCAGATGGCCTCGACAAAATTTATACTAAAAAGAACATGGCCTTTTAATATAGTCTACTGCCTTAACAGAGCAGGCATTTTTTATTTCAAGTTTACATGCTTTGAACTAAAATGAAATTAGGCATGAGTTGGTAACTGACATCAACTATCTCCAGCGGTCAAGGGGCAAAAGGCAGGTTACACCCAGAACAGATTGCCATTCCAGGCCAGTACTGGAATTATCAGCCAATGCTTTTAGATGGGTTTCATTTGAGCACTTTATATTTTCCCATAGGATTTTACGGATAGGTAGATTTCTTTGCAAACTCATTATTCCCTTATTGGGGCAGTTTGAAGAACACAAGAAATTGTTATATTTTTAGACTTAGACAACTATTATTTTTTTTATTTTGTATACACAGAGCAAAGTGCAGCAGTGATCAAATATTAATAGTGTGGGAGAAAAAACATGGTGCAAAAACACATTGATATGGAGGTTCAGAGCATTAGGAACTTCCATATCATGTGGAAAACAGTGACAATGAGCACTTCATTCAGTATTTCCCACAACTCCCACAGTGCTGCTTTCTGCCTCTTTTTAGCCTTGAGTTTCACTCTCTTTACATCAATTTTGGAGAAAAGCCCGGTTTTGCTAATGTCAGAGTCATCCCATATTTATGATGGATTGCTGCCCTCGCAGTGCCATACAGTAGTGCTGACTCTTGTTTTGCCTTCTCTTTTCCGATACTTTTATACAAAAAGATTCCTTTGATCCTTTGCAACTATTGCTTTGGCAAAAGGATAGCTTAAATAAAACAATTTATGACAAACGAAAACAAGGTGTGTGTGTATATTTATATATATATATATCAGTATACGTCAGAGAAAAGCATTGCGGGTGCAGGCAAGTTGAACTTTCTTTTAAGGTATTCATATTCAGATAAAGATAAAGATGTTCAGAAAAAGTCTTTTAAAATGCAAAAAAGGCTATTCTAACCCCTTCCCCTTTCTTAAAGTTGTTTATTTTCAGTTAATTTGTACAGATATATGCATCAAGCTAAAGAGAAAAATTCTCATTCACTATGTTATAACAACCATGGTTATGGTATAATTTAGATAGTGTTCTTATATTTCCTGAGATTGCTCCTATTAAACAGTCAAAAACTAATCAACACATGCTTTCTCCAACTGAACTATACATTTTGTTCAGTGCGTGCTACAGAGAGTTACCAACCGCAGGCCTTCAGGATGAAATTCAATCATAAGTAATGTGAGGACTGGATGGCTTAGAAAACATCGGCTGAACATAATGAAAGGATAAAATGCCTCATTAAATGCAACAGCGAAGCTAAATGGATGGAATCAGAGAATATTTAGGTCACAACAACTCTATTAGATGGCTTTATTCATCAAAATAGACACTTCAAGTCTGATTGCAGTTCCTCATAGACTAATTTGTTAGGGGAAACATTTCCTTACTCATAAAAATGACACAGGATGTGCTTAGCTGCTGTCAATGCAGCAGACTTGTCATATTCAGACAAACCGTCTCACGGTTCACCCCAAAGGGTTGTGTCTTACATGCATGTGCAGAAATATACCAATGTCTTCAGGCCTTGGCCTCTTGTGTATAAGAGAATAGCCATATTCATCATATTACAGCTTTTTAGTCAGCTTCTGACCATGAACCGAGCACGGAAGGAGAAAAAACACAAAGAAGAACAGCAGGAAGGAGAAGAAGGCATCGGTAAAGTCAACAAAGGGTGGAAAGTCAGATCAAACATCAAGAGGACAGAGATGACTAAAAAGAATGGATATGGAGGAAGGTGAGAAAGGTCGGGGGTCTGGGTTATGCAAGCTTTGGACTGGAATACCCAGAGGGAAGATGGGCAGGGTGTGGCAATGGTCTGAATGAGTTTGCAACAATTAGCCTCTATTGAATTGTGAGCAGCATTAGATCTTAAATGCTCCACCTGATTTAAGTCCAATTACTATCCTAGCAATATTTTTACAACATAGTTTCAAACTGCCCCAGACTATTATTGAAGTCCCTATCTAGGTCATCGGGTTTCTCAAGGATAGGAGTAGCCAAGGAAGACGGAATGCATCTGTGGGGTGTTTGAGTGCAGCCTGGAGCTAACGCTTGGGCGGCAGGGCGTGAAGTTCATCATTATGTGTGTTACAGGGGCAGCGGAAGAGAAGCTGTTTTTACTGCCCATGAGGAAAGAACATGCAGCCTTCGTGGGGTAGCAGCATTCCTTTCATTACAGAGTCTTAAGAGTTAGCAATGGTGCATAGGACAGAAGGTTGAAATCATTGAACGTCAGGGGCAGGCAGGACTGGAAGCTTTTATTGTATTACTTTGACAGCAGATGTTGAAGGGAAATACGTTTTGAGTACAGTTATCTTGAAGAACCAGGAAGTGTTTTCTTTATTACTTGAATACTGTTCTTTTATAAAAGAAAACAAATAAAGCATTTTATCGGACTGACATCACCAATACAGATGGCACATTTTATTTAGAGTGTTTTGTTTGATCATCTAAAGTGATGGAAGTGAGGTCGGATTATATCAGTAATAAGGACTTGACAGCAAACTCCAAAAGAAACAAGTTGGCCAGCTGCGTAACTGAATGTTACTCTTTTAGCTTTATGCTTTCAACATGTTTTAAACAAAAAAATCTGGCATTTTTCAAAATCAGAACAAGTAAAGACTGCTTACACCTCAGAGTTAATGAAGGTGCTAATCACTTAGTTTTTTTAAAACAGTTGTGAATTTCACCCTAATTTTCTAACTTGCTTTCTCTGAGATTATAGTAATTTTATTCTTGTGTTTGTTTCCTTTCTCTTTCTAACCCATATGATGGGTTTTGCTCATGAACAAAAATGACCGTTTAGAGCCTATACGGTACAATGTGATTTCACTAAGCAGTTCTGTTGCTTTTCTGGCCATTCAACAGTCTAGTAAAGCTACAAAGTGGAAATTCTGCAGCTGTATGGACTATGGGGTATGACAGAGCTTCCCTCCTCCCCCTATTTCTACCTTTCTGAAGATCAGCAGGCTGAAAGCAGGCTTTTATACTTTTATCTCACCTAAAAGAAAGATCAATTCACTACTCGTATTTATAGTTGAGTCAAAAGTATATGACTGAAAAGAAATGAGAAATTCCCTTCTTGGGAATATTTCTGGATGAACAGTAGTGGTGCTAAATTTGAACAGTAGACCACTTATAACTCTTTAAAATCTACAGGCAGCAAAGACAGCTGTAGATTTAAAGCAGACACTTATCCCCATGGTAAGATTTAGTATTTACACCATGTTCTTGTTTTCATGTAGATTTTCCAGTCCATTATTGTCCTTTCCTTCAAGAGTCCATGCCATTTGTTAGGGTGCAGCAATATATAGGAAATCATTTTTTGATCAATTCTGCCTGGGATATTTAATTCTAAATAAATATAAATTAATAAAAAACTTAACCATTCCTCCTATTTATTCAGGTCTAGATATCAAGATACAAATAATAAATGGTAAAACAATTTTATGATATTGCTGTACCTTTGATAACGGGTGATGTTATATTAATATACAAGAAGTATATTGATCAAAAGGGCACAAAAACTAATTTACTTCCTAAGGAGGATAAGGACAGCCCACCTGCCCCCACCCATCTTCACCACCTTCTACAGAAGCACCATAGAGTGCCTTCTGAGCAGCTGTCGCCAACAGATTCTGAAACAGCTTCTTCCCCACTACCATCAGACAGCTGAACTGTTGTGAAAACTCTTGATCATGTCACCAACTCTGCATCACACTGATAACACCAAACCAAAAACTCTGCATATTTGCACCATACACTTATTTAATGCTCTTAACTTCCATATCAATGCATTTTTTGCACGTTTTTTCTCCCACAGTTTACATTTGAGCACTGCTGCAATTTAAGGAAAGGAAACGGTATGAAAGCTGTACAAAACGCAATTTTGACAATAAAAGTTGTCTAAGTGTAAATAACTTAAGTTTAAGTCGAAATAAAAATAATAACTAAACTGCCGTATTTATAAAGTCAGATATCAGAATCGGGCTGAGACTTAAAGCTCCAGGTTCAGAGCATCGCTCACATTCACATCTCTCTGTAACATTCAGACGATTAGTTTTCCAGCAGCATTTTTGTCAAATGCATATTGCTTTGTTGGAACATTTCTCTTATTAAGAAAATAAAATAAAAATACAACAAAAATAACACATTTCTAACCAGGTCAATCAGTAATTTTTCAAAATCTGAACCCCATCTGGGAAAATTTTGAAATAGTTGTGATCATGAAGCATCAAGGAAATTTTTATTTTATTAGATATGAGCGACATGTCATTTTTGTTTTTCTTCAAAAGTGATTGCCCCCCATCTCCTTTTGCATGATGTAAGTCCTTATCCGATTGTACATCCATTTTTCTCTCCCTTATTATTTTACAAACATGATCCTCAGAATATAGATTTCCCATCCCCCAATGCTAACCTTTCTTTTTTTTTTTTTCCCAGTTCGTACTCTCCTCTACTTGTACCCCCCCTGCCTCTTTTCCCTTTCACTCTGGAGACTTGCAGTCCATTAGTAAGACACAAGGGTCCTGAGCAAGACATTGGGGCTCTGGTTGGGTGGGGGCAGTCTTTGCTCTGATACCACTTCCTGCTCAGGCTGTGGTCTCCCACTGGATCAGTAGATAAGCAGGGAAGTAAACCGAATGAAAAACATCACTTGAACTCTTATAAAAAGAGCCAAAGCATGCATGTTACACACAAATAGCTTGCAGTTATCTATAAAAGGATAGTAGTGTCTTCAACAATTCATCTATGCTGCATGTTTATACGACAGTCACTAAACAGGAAATACAAATTTCCTCAGTGTTTCCATTTCTTGTCAAAACGCTTCAGGAAAAGAAAAATAAACACCACAATCAAGCAGCTGCTAATGCGTTTCGCATGTGGCCGGGCAAACAAAATAAACCAAACAAACCGCACAAGCATATCCAACTCTGTTACACTGAAATGTAACCACAAAACTCCAGCAAAGCCAAATTCTCATGGACTCCACAAAATTAACCAAGGCAAGGCAAGTTTATTTATATAACACATTTCAGTAGCAGTAAGTCAAAGTGCTGTACATCAAAGTGCTGCACACAGAAAAAAGTACATTGCAAGGCAATTAAAAAAGGATAATAAAATGATCGATATCAAAATGAAAGAAAAATGGACTACAAACTTAAATGCATGTTTAGATATCCCAATCAAAGGTAACTTCAATCAAATAAGCTTTTAATCTGTTTAATCTGGATCTGAAGGAATTTAGAGTTTTATAGTTTTCTGCATTTGTTCCAGATTAACCAAGCATAAGAACTAAAAGCTGGTTCTCAATGTTTGGTTCTGCAAAGTAGATTTACTTGTAGCAATCAGTGTTTCTAAGGATAAGGATAACAGTTACTAATATCTAACATATTGTGAAGTTTTAAAAGAATAATGGGCTTAAAAAAAACATCAAAAACATTTTGTTTCTCTATTTCTGCAGTTTGACACCTTTAATAAGAATCCTTATAAAAATGCTAAAGGTTTTTGTTGTTGTTGTTTTTTGTTTTTTTTAAACAGCTGCATGAAGCAATCCAGAAATTCCCCTTCCCCCACATGTTGCTGCATATTGCCAGGCTGCTAATTGGAAGATGCCTTCTACACTTCTTCCCTGCTTGCATGACCTTTGCCTCTATCTGAGTAGATATTGGAAATAATTCACCACCTAATATCACACCTTTCAGGTTTTGGATTTGAAAATAGAGGAAACTTTACTCCAACTACTGCAAAGCTTCCCACTATTCCACTGAAGCTCCAGAATCCATTATATTTTCAAAAAGCTGCACAAGAATTACACTTGTCAAGCAACCACAAACTACAATAAGGTGATTAGATTTTGACTTGCAATGCTACAGAAGGTTCCATTTGAAGAGGTAAATGTTTTTCATAGTATAAAATTCTATAATGGATAATATAGGAATTTTATGGGAAACTGCTAATACAGGAGGAAAACAGGAAAAGGGGAAATAAGGCAGTTTCGCAGTAAAAGAGACTTGACAGCTATGGCTTATATCAGTTTGTTAGGCTCCTGTTACTCCAGATGGAACACTGAGGCAAAAGATGACATATTTTGTACAACAAACACTTCGAAACTGGGACAAAATGATTTGGTTTTTACATATTTCTGTTTATTACAATAAAAACACCTAAAAACAAAATTGCAGATACTAAATGTGAACTGATGCCAGTGCAAATTCCTAATCATCTGGGTCATGGCGACCGCAAAAAAGGCTTAAACTTTTTCTGAAAACGTTTTGACGCTGTCCAGGACTCTTTGTTCTTTCTATTAGCTTGCAGAATGACAATAATAAGTAATAACCTGATTCTTTAATATAATTAGTATAATTCAGGATAATTTAGCAGCCCTAAGAATAATTGCTGGTTCTCCAATTAAAAAGTAAGCAAAATACTCAGTTTTTTTTGTTTTGTTTGTTTTTTTCTGTACAAATAGTTGATCATGACAGAATGTAATTTTAAGTTTAGTCTGATACTCTGGAATAATGCTTAACAAGTCTTCCCTAAGCACAATATTAAAAATAAAAGTCAACAAAAAAAAAAGGTAGGAAATAAACCATAATCTGCAATCAGCCTGGATTCCCATTTCCATGAGAGCTGGTCACTTATGTCTTGGATTATAGACAGGCTGTGGATTAGTTGATGCTATTTGTATATTTGCATCTTTCTATTTGGAGAGTTATATGGGCAGCTGTTAATGCATTTCCATGAGCCAAAAATACAGAGAAAACGCAACAGGAAAAAACAAAAGTCACAGAAAAAAAAATTATAATTACAAAAAATGCCATGGCCTAGAGCAAATTTAAATTATCTGCATATAAATAAATCTGGCATATAAATATTTTTATGCCTTCTTGCACCTTTTTCCTGTAGACTTTTTGCATGTGTGCAGCGGATTCAATGACTATACGTACCTTTGTGAAAATGCCTTTTGTATAATATACAAAACATAAGGAGGAGGAAAGACGTCGTAGAAATTATTCTACCCTTAACGAGACTTATTGAGGTCTGGATACTAATTGGCTCGTTTCAAAGGTGCTTTTGTTGAAGTAATGTGTCAAATGACTTTCTTTGGGTCTTTCAGTTCTGTAAGAGGAAATTCCTCCTGATCTAAAAACAAACCTACTCCACACTATAGAGGAGTCATAACCAGATGCTTAAATGCAGCTCTAAAGCATGATGCTGTCACTGCCATGCTTCACCGTGTCAATCTTCAGTTGGTTTGATCCACACATTCTGTAATTTTAAGAATTAGAGGCCAGAACCTAGAGCCATGTTCATCAGACTTATTGTATAATTTTAGGGGACTAATTTGCTCAATTTAGCTAGGCTTGGATGGTTTTCTTCATAAAAAGCTGTAGCTATATGCCAGCCATGGGGGTGTAGCATTGCACTGAGCTTTCAGCTACATCTCCAGCTTTCTTTGACATGGAAAGGACAGCAGAAAGGATAAGAATCCCCAACCAACAACTGAAGTACAGGAATATAGAGAGGGGAAGATAACAGGATAGCTGGAGAAAAAAAATAATACACTGAAAGAGCAAGAATCAGGAAAAGAATATTGTAGAGAAGAGGATTCATAATCCTATCTGTGGTTCAAGAAGTCAAGTTTAATCAAGATGGTAAAGCAATCCTGAGAGAAGGGACATGCTTTTGGGAGAGTTGAAGGTTAAAAAGGGATAAGATAAGGTGTCTCTTTGGTTAAACCTCTACAGCTGCACAAGAAACCATTCTGAAAAGATATTTAACAATGATTTACAAAAAAACATCAATGAGGAAATGTATAAATCTAAACATATGATTAAGAGATTCACTTTGCAAAGAGGTTACAATCCATTCTGAGGTGCACCGGGATTCATGTCGTAGCATTTTCTTCTGAAGAGGCCAATATTCCTCAATTCAGTAAATGTAAGCAAATCATCAACAAGGATCTTGGTAAATTGGAGACAAAGTATTGTAATACACAGGTGAATTGTGGGGCACATAGGATCCAATGCGACCCAACAACATTGCCATTTGTTGCAATTATTTCTGGGACAATTTATCGTCCAGCAAAATATGCAATTGTGACAGGCCTTTCAAAAAGTAAATATTTACATTAACATATTGTCCGTACATTTGTGCAGTTAGGTCATCATAATATGATGTCTGCATATTCATGAAGGCTTTGGTAATATTGCACACACAAACTGCTTTGCACCTTGTAGGAAGAATAGCTTTGCACATATTTTAACACAATCATTGATGATGTTTATACAAATTAGATGACAAAAACCCAACCAAAAGAATTGGGATTTCCGTAAACAAATCTTCTAAATCTGTATGCATCCAAAATGCACTGTTGAACGAGTAAACATTTTGCTTTGCATGCATATCTAGAAAGACAATTCAGGGTTTTCTCTGGCACAAAAACCCATCTGTGGACTTTCTCCCTCCACTCTTAGACATGTGCTGCCTTCCTCATTCATTTTAACGGCATCAGCTTTTTGCGTAGTTCAGACGTCATTTCCGTCTATCCTTGTCCACACATGTCTCTGCCATTCCTCATCTTTATTTTTCACCTCTCCTCCTACTCGTTGATACCCAGCCTTGCAGCGAGGCTCCTGTCAGAGCAGCAGACAGTCTGCTGGTATTATTTGCATGCATCTGCTCTCTCCTGGAAGGCTTGTCTAGATCAGCACAACTGTATACACACATCCAGCCATCCGGTGGAGTTTTCCTGTCCTCCAAGCCAAATCCGATACAACAGCACAAACAAACAGTTACATGACACACGGGTACATGTAAATAGGCCAGACACCCTCATCAGATTGTATTAAAGGTGCAAAAGAGACAAGGTTGAGTAATGTACACAGACAAATCCTACATAGTAAGCACCTTTGTGGCGTGATATAATGAAATTCTCCAGCAGGAAGTTGGCAGGTGAGTGTCTCAACTTGGCTCAAAATATGCATAACAACCAACTCCCATTCCGGTTTTGATTGCTTGCTAAACTGGTTTGAAGACAATGGTGCGTGTAAGCATGTGGCTCATTCCAGCCTTTCACTATTGCTTAGTGTTCTGGCATTACTGCGTACATCCCCCATTAAATGTATACAACAAAGTACAACAGTTTGTGAAATGGTTTGTACTCAAAAAAAAAAACACTGCCCACTTTTTAGATACACATGTTAATCTCTCAAAAATATTTTACAAATATATGGAAATGGCTTTTTAAGTTAAAAGACAAGCAACTTAAACATCCCCTCCTTATATCAAAGACTCCAGAAGCCAATAACTGATCATACAATACATTGATTAGTAAGGCAAATGGTTTAGCTGAACACCCAAAGGATGCCACTACTGTTAGCTAAAAACAGAGATACAAAACCAACATGGATCGGTGCTTCTATGTTTATTTGTGTCTCTGCTTCTATCTCATTGAACCCCAGTCGGCCTCAGCAGATGGCCGCTCATACCGAGCCTGGTTCTGCTGGGGGTTTCTTTCTGTTAAAAGGGAGTTTTTCCTCTCCACTGTCGCTACATGCAGTCTAAGCATGAGAGATTGCTGTTGAGTCAATGAGTCAAAGCAATCAGCTGGTTTCCCTTAGATAGAAAACTTTTACCCCATTTACACTACCCTTGAAAGACCGTGCCGAGACCGGTCCGAGCTCAGTAACTGAGATAACTTATCGTGTGTAAATGGAAAGCAAACTGAACTGAACCGAGCTAGACACAACCGGACTGAGATAACTGCAGACCAGTTCCAGAGGTGGGCTCGGCACGGTTTTTCCCTGGCTCGGTTCTCTGATAACAAAAGCGCATGAGCAGAATGCATTCTACTGTTAACCACAGAACAGTGATGATTTGAAGTTTTTTATTAAATGTGTTGCAATTAGGCAAGTTTTACTTACTTTATCATGTCAGATAGTACTAGCAGTGTTTCTTGCCATCCAGAGACATTGAGAGAGAGAAATGTGATTCTAATGCTACATCCAAGACGCAAGCAGTAGAGAAAATTCAGTCATGTAAGGTCATTGATGTAAGGAGGGGATGTTTAACAAGGTTAAAAAACACATTCGCCATGTCTAAGTATTCAAAAATATTTTTTTCTCCCCTCTTTAGCACATTGTTTTTTTGTTTGTTTGTTGTTTTTTTTATAAGTCTAGCAAACCAGCTCATACATAAAACTTTTTTTGCGAAATGTAGTAAGTCTATTCCAATTTGGCTGTTTTCATCAAGAGCCTCTAATGACTTCAAAATGCACAAAATAACGTTGAACAAATCTAATGTTACATGGTTTGATGAGTCACTATTTCAGCTGTAACATTCAGACAGCAACGTCAGTAACTCTTGTAAACAATGAATGCATTTATCCATTCTGGCATAACAGGTGCTGGGAATATTTGTCACACTTTAGATTCTTTAGTTAGGAATCACTTCAAAAAATGTATCCCATCAAAGTACTCTTACTGGCAGTTCCATCACTATTAACATTTTGCACCATGTGGAGATGTTTTAAACTGTTTTCTTTTTTTTTATGTGAAAGTTCAAAGTGTTCTAACAGCCTTCAACGTCACCAGATCTCAAACCCATGGCCTTAAAAATAAACCAATTGATAATTTGTTGTACTACTCATATTCAGTGGCACGGGAAGGGGGGTGCTGTGGGGGCTGCAGCCTCCCTCGTCATAGCATCAGCCCCCCAT
>NW_015150921.1:433162-440944 GCF_000732505.1 Cyprinodon variegatus | reverse complement strand
TTCCTGATCCTGTTGATTGGGAGCTTTTGTTTGATTTGAATGATTAAAAGAGAAGATATAAAGTTTAAAATGTTCATGCTTTGTTCCGATGCATTTTAAATGGCAGTTTTTGGCGACAAATGTAGGCCTACAATATTATGTTAAAAACGTCAGCCACAGCCCTCAACATAATGACGTCATGTGTTTTCCAACCCAGTCATCAGCCCCCCTCGCTTGAAACAGCTTCCAGCGCACCTGCTCATATTAACAAATAGGACTACTACTTTCCCGTAAACAGTTAGTAACACAGAATCCTACAGAGAAGGGAATCACTGACTCTTCAAGAATAAGGGATGCAAGACTCTGAAAAATCTAATCAGATTAAACATCTTCAGTCATCTCTACTCTCCAGCTAAGCCCATATGTTTTCTATAGGAAATTATTTTTGGTATTGAGGTCTCATTAGCTAGCCTAGAAAACTAGCCCCACCCGCCAGCGGCCAAAATCCTTTTTGCCTGTGAGTGGTCTAGCCTCAATCAATTCCCCAGGCCCTAGAACTGGCGGGCCAATCACAACGCAGAGATGTGTTTTGAATTTCTGGATGCAAAGCGGGCGGGGTTTTGAGGGCGTGACGACAAAGCTGCGTGAAACTGGACAAAGCACAACAGGAAAGATGGAAACAACTATTGAAAAGTTCTCCTTTGACTCAGCTTTAGAATCAGTTTGGAAAGGATTAGACTTGGAGTTTTCATTGAAAGGTGGGCAGAAAGAGGCTCTACGCTCATTCATTTTTAACAAGGACGTAATTGCAGTTTTATCAACAGACTGTTTACACTCCTCCCACCAGCTTTCTGTCCTGCTTACTACGTCACAGTCAGTTGCGGCTCATTGTTCAGAGTGTTGGCCAATAGGCACAGACATGGTTTGAAAGACAACGGGTTGTTCTCATCAACAATCTTCCGATGCCTCATTCATTGTGGCCAGACTAAATTACACATTTAATCTCACATTTAGACTGGTTTATCAGTCTACTCATTAGCAGGTTAAATTTCTGTCTGATGTCCGACTGCTGTGCTGATTCGGATGGACCTTTTTGATTTGACCTTGCTGAAAGACTGAGATATGGCTCACAATTTTGAAATTCTTCAGAGATATATTGCTACTAGAGTTAAAGTCTAACCATTGTAAACGACAGAAAAACTAAAACATCTATAGCAGAAAAGAACCCGCCCCCCCAAAAAAAATTTTTTTTAACTTAAGCATTTATTAATAAAACAAACACGAAAACATAAAGTTTGAAAATATAACTGTGAATCAGACCTTCAAAAAACTTCATTCCCCCCTCAGTAAAAGAAATTTAAAGTCAAATCTGAACAGTGGGTCATGTGCTGCATTACAATTACCTTCAATTAAATTGTCATTATTAACCCATTCCCATCAAAGCGTTCATCCTTAGCGGTAGTAAATGCCAAATAGACATGCTGGGTGTGTTTTCCAGATGGCGAACAGGACAGGAAAGCTGTGCACACTTAGAACCAATATTACAGCCACCAGAGTTTAATTTTCATCACTTTATCTGCTGCTGTGAAGATAAGCTGAGTGCCAGATGAAAACAACGACCGAGTTGAGATTGGATCTGAGTCTACAGCACAGCCACACATTTACCATTGTTCCATCTTGTCCAGAAAATGTGAAAGGTAAATTTTGAATGTTTTACTTCTTGCTAGAATTAAAAAATGATGATGCCAGGAGCAGAAAAATTAGTTTAAATAAAAAGTCGTTTTCATTTTGAAATATTACTACTTTAAAAAAAAATATCATGATGTTAAATCATTTTTTTATTATACTTTGTTAAACTGCTTAGTTTAATGAAATCATTTTTTATCTTTTTGCAAAACTTTGATTATTTCTCTTTTTGAGTACTTTGATTTTTCCACTTTTTTCCAATTTTACATGAACAGATTCTTATTTTTTGAGTTAATTTTCCAGGAAATGTGCAAAGTTTACATTTAAAGTAGAAAATGTTCTGAAATGGATAATCATGGTGTAACGAAGGAAGCTATGCTACCTCAGCAGGAAAAATGTACGTTGAGAAGAAAATTCTTCATCAAGCATCATTAGCTTTAATGCCAGAAACACAGTCTGTTTAATGCCATCTACTTAACCATTAACAATCTGAAATGTTGCATCTGCCATGTAACAGAAAAAAATACCAGTAAAGATTCACAATAATGTTCCTGATTAAAATTAAAAGTATAAGAATAGTGGCGCCAAACTTCTTCCATCTGGAATAATAACCTGCAGCCTTTGTAAGTAATTATGTGCTAAGATGCCTGCAAGGAGCACTACATCAACCAGACATCACCCAAACCGTTACTAAGTGACAGATGGGGTCCACGGACACACATAAACCAGCACCTAACACCTACACCATATGTTCTGACATAGATACGGCACGTTCACAATCTTGCAATATACACATGCCCTCTTGCTCATCTGTTCACTGCTTAAACTGTAGAAGTTTAAATAGACTGGTATTATCTCCTCTGTGCCAAGAAAAATGTTCACGCACCGGTGAATCCTGAGACCAATTAAAACTGAAAATGACAAAAATGAACAACGAGGATTAGCTGATAAGGAAGAAGATGATGCTGTTAAGAGGTTTCTACAAAGTCCTATGTGTTAACAAAGTTTAAAAAAGCAAATAAAACGGCAAAGATGCCAGAGGAGACAGAAGATCACAGAGGATGCTTCGCCGTACGTGGTCTGTTCTCGTCATGTTCTCACGTGTGGAGTTGAGGTGCTAATGGTCAGGCCTGGTGGGGAGCATCTTCATAGCATCATTGTGCCGTGCCAGTAGCAACACAGGAAACTAGTCAATATACGCCACTTCCAATTGAATCTCCAGTCAATCCTGTCCATCTATCTCTACTCAGTGAAAAGCTAATAAGCAGCCAGCAGTAATATAAAGGTACGATTGGACACTGCTCTGCAAGCTGCTTCTGACAGGCTTTCTGTAACTAAAGCCACAACTCTGCCTCAAACAATCGAAGACAGAGCATCCCAATACCGGCTTTGTATGTGTAATTATTTTTTTCCTCCGATGAGTTGGACCCCTTTGTGCTTACAAACTGATTGAGCTATTGATGGGACAAATTGCTCATTGAGAAAAAAAAGAGAAACTAAACAATGGAATGGAAAACTAGAAATGTTTTTGTTAAAGCCTGCATCAATGCCTGAGCTAGATTGTGTTTTTCATTTTGGGAAAATAAGTTGTTTTCCACCAGTAAATGCAACCTTTAAAGAATCTGGGTGCCTCAAGTTTAAATAAAAACGCAAGAAGAGAGCGACAAAATGAGATGGGCTCAGAGTGGGGACGCTCCAGGAAGCTTTCATGAGTGAATGAAGACATAATTGAGGCATTAACATAATTTAAAAGAGAGAGATGTCCTTTAAGCACAAAGAAAAGAGGAGAAAATTAAGAATTAAGATGTGCTCAAAAATGTTCACTTACTACATCGAGTTTCCTACAACAGCCAGGAAACTAAATACTGGATAGAACAATAGCAGGTAAATTGTTAAATTAAATTATTTGGGGTTTGGTAACCACCATGTATATCAGGTGATGCACTGAGGCAGGTTAAGTCCATTTTAAAAGAAAAAATATAATATTGCTGATATGTGATGTATAAAACCACCTGTGTAACGCAATGAGACCATAAGTCTACCACATAACACAGACAAGCTATGTGGTTTTGATATTGCAATAGCAATGATGGCCCAGATTGAACTCTGCAGCTCTAGACAGAGGGGTCATTTATTGCGACACAAGAAGAAAAAAAGACCAAACAGGTTTTTACTGAAAACACTACAATTACTATCTTAATAACATCTTCTAGCTATGAGAAATTTTAATCGTACTACATTCACATATATACAGGTTGCTGCTTTGGTTCACCGCAATTTACAAAATATTAAATAAATATTTAAAAAACACAAATACTTTTATTTTCTTTGAATTTTGACCACCTTATTAAGAAGTGTAAACTAGCGCTCCACATAATTAGGAAAACATGATATTGTTGCACAATGCAGTGATAAAATCCCTTGTAATAACTGCTCATCTCTTTTGGTCCTCATCATACCCAAATCACTCTCTCTCTGAGCTTTACCATGACTGCATTAAAATAAATCAGCTGTGGGCATCAAAGGCAATTAAAGCCTATCTAACTGACTAATACATTATGTTCATACAGAGCATGAATGCATTGCCATTATATTTAATAACCCATTAATGTATCATATACTGCTCAGAAGCTTTTCTTTGCGGTTGCAATATTTGAACATGTTGATATTGTACAACTGTATTTCGATATGCTGTATAACTGTGGTTTAAGCCTTGCTTGGTATCAACAAATTAAAACTATATCAAACATTGTTTACAAACCAATGTGCTGCAAGTTTCTTAATAAAAGCTGAAGTATTGCATCCTAAATAAAATGAATTATAAGCGCTGTAGCCAGGAACATAATATTTAATAATGCATTTGTAGACAGTTAAAAACAAAACCAAAAAAAAAAGGCTTGAAAATTACTGACCAATCAATGCATTATACCAAATAACTTTTACATTATGTGTTCAAAGATTTAATTTTTAGATTAAACAAAGAAAGGGCGTTAGCTCAGGCTAGTAAGGCTATTAGCGGTTTGCAGTTTTTTAGCGTTAAAAACAAGTTGCCAACCCTTGCAGTAAATGTTAGCATTAGCATTCCATAGTTAGCATGCAAAAGTTATGTCCATATTTGTCCATATTTTGAAAAGTTTAAGTCTAAGACTACCCTAGTAAACTAGCCCCATCATTTTTGTCTGCGAGTGGTCCAGCCTCGATCAATGCCCCAGGCCCTAGAACTGGCGGGCCAATCACAACGCAGAGATGTGTTTTGAATTTCTGGACGCAAAGCGGGCGGAGTTTTGAGGGTGTGACGACAAAGCTGCACGGCGCTGGAGAAAGCACAACAAGAAAGATGGCAACAATTATTGAAGCATGCACTGTGGCAGCAGCAGCTTTCAATGTAGCGCTCCACTGAAAGTTAAAAGTTCTCTTTTCTGTTGCGGTTGTTCAATAAAAGTAAGTTTTAAGATCATTTGAGGAGAGAATATTAAACTTTAAAGCATCACTATATGGTCCAATTACTGATTTAATGTGTAATAAAAAAAACTATTTCCCAAGTTGAGAGGACCGTGGCAACCATCGGACCTACAAGGCTAACGGCAGCCAGGGCTAACCGCAGCCCCTCTGCAGCAGCCCTCTCTCTGCATAGTCGTGTGTGAAGTACCGCTGGCTCTGATGGCAATTTTTGACTCAGCTTTGGAATCAGTTTTGGAAGGATTAGACTTGGAGTTTTCATTGAAACGTGAGCAGAAAGAGGCTCTACGCTCATTAATTTGTGAGAAGGACATATTCGCCGTTTTTCCGACACGCTATTTGTTTACACTCCCCCACCAGCTTTCTGTTGCGCTTCCTACGTCACAGTCATTGCGCTCATTGGCCAGATCGTTGGCCAAAAGGCACAGAAATGGTTTGAAAGACAACGGGTTGTTCTCATCAGCAATCTTCTTATGTCTGATTCATCGGGGCCAGACTAAGTTACATATTTAATCTCACATTTAGTCTAGCTTATCAGGCTACTCTGAGACATCAAAGTTTAGATATTAAAATAACAGAGCTAACCAGGCTTGGAAATGTGAACATACATTCTAACTTCTAACATTGACCACCATTTCTTCACTAGGCAGCCATATTGGATATTGAGCTTGGGTTTAGTTTTGGAACTCCAACACAAAAATACATAAAATACCTTTTTTTAAATAACCTTTAGCATGCTACAATAGCTAAGGTAAAAGCACATTAGTCCATTTTGACCAAATCAGTCCACAAATTTTACTGCACCTAATGATGGATGAAACATTACACTTTGACTTTCACAAAAATTCTACTTTAGTCAATACTAATACAGAAATTGCTGACTCACTATATAGTGGGTTAAAATTGAAGGAGTAGACATTCTGAACCCAGCTTTAGTGTTATGGGAGAAGGAAGGAAGTTTCTGCTAAGTGCTTAGTGCCTGTGGTTGGTAACGCTATACAGACAAGACAACTGTACAACTACACACGTCTGCATTGGTGGAAAGTCACAACCCTCGTAAATTATAGGCAAACGTTTTATATTGTACCCCACATGTTCCAGACAGATGAATCTTTAGCACATATAGGCTGATCTTAAATCACTTTTACTATATTTAACATGATCTGGTTGTTCAATTCTAATTGCTGATCTAAAAATCACAGCAGCTTTACTCTGTCGACCACATGTAGCTGAATAACCTTACTGAAGGAGACGGCGGCATGAAACGCAGACTGGAAATCGTACTGTGGGGCAGCGAGAGGAAAAAAAGGTGCGTAGCAAGCAGAGAGAAAGGATGACACAGGGGAAAAAACAAAGAGCCCCAGAATGAAGAGCAGGTCTGCAGCCAAAGATGGGTGAGTCACCAAAGAGAGAGCGGAAAAAAAAAAAAAAAAACAGAAAACAAGATACAATTGAAAACACCTGAACCTGCCACAGTGTCAATTAAAGATAATGACTTTTTAGACGTTGCTGTAGTAACCAACTGTCTGCTCAGAAGCAGATGGTTACAAAGGTGTTTTGTTTCTCTCAACCAAACATTTCTTCGCCCTTCTTTCTCTCTCACTCTTCATTTCACACCATTTTTTCCCTCTTTTGGGAGCTGCATGCTTTGCTTCTGCTTTTGTGCCAATAAATTATGAACATGCACCAAAAAAAGGCAGATGATTAAACTGTATAAAGGCTTCAACAAACCCAGACTATAGAACAGTTAATTTTCCCTCTAAAAGCAATACATCAGGTGTAGGAATAACATAGAGGCTCAGAATGTGGTTGTGATGAATAAATAGAATTTCTTCCTAAAAATACAAAAAAAAAAAAAATCATTTCTTTACTATCACAACTGTGTTTTTGTGAACACGTGTTGCCATTTCATTTGCAATGAAGGAAAGCTGGCAGTTTAAAGATTCTTGTGTTGGCCAATTATTTTAAATCCCTCACAAGCAGAAGAGTTGCACTAAAGAACACGACTTTGCCATTTTGCACCAATATGCTTGAAGCCGCAAAGTACTGAGGCCCAAGGACAACTTTTATGTGCCAAGCCTCACTTTGCCAAGTGCACTGCCCTGACTGCTCCAAATGAATCAAAATCATTCACCATTCATGGTGAAAGCAGGCTTCTTGTACAGACACTCACTACAGATGTGGCACAAAAAAAAAAAATCTTTAAATTGTGTTTGTCTTAATTTTCTCAGAAGTACATGGTAATGTAGTGAGTTTTACCACCATATATTTATGTTTTTGTTTTTTTTTTGTTTTTTACAACATACACACAAATATTGACATTAAAAAAATCATGCATACTTTCCAACACTGGGTAGTAAAATTTGGATGTTTTTTTTCCCCCCATAAGTGTATTGGCCCACAGGGTAATTCATTGCCATTTATTGCCTTGTATTTTAAACCTGATGAGGGAACCTTATTATCCCTCAAAGCCGGTTGCCAGATTATGTCACATATATTTCCCCCAAAAACTTATTTTATTTTCCTTCACTGAAAAATCAGGACATTAGCAGGAGAAATTACAGATCGGGAGCTATGTAATGAACAATCGTGATGGATGGATGGATGGATGGATGGATGGATGGATGGATGGATGGATGGATGGATGGATGGATGGAT
>NW_015150921.1:429276-432371 GCF_000732505.1 Cyprinodon variegatus | reverse complement strand
ATTATCCCCTCCTCTGTGCCCCACCCACCTAGTCTCTCATTGGCACTGTTGTTCTGCACTACCTCATATCCAAGGGCTCTTGTGCAAACCCAACGGCCAATCACGTGGACCGTTGAGCCTCAATTTGATTTTTTCTTCTTCTGGGGTCATCCTGTCTAACGAGAAAGTAAAGTCTTGATTTCTTCATTTTTTGTTTTGACATCTTTTTTTTTTCTTAGAAAATGTCAAAAATTTGAGGTAAATTGTTTTGTGGCAAGCATTAAAATGATAAGTTAAATGCTTATAACTAAATATATTTTGAAATTTGAACGTCCCTTATTGTTATCCAAACACAAAGTAAAATTACCATAAGAGGTCGGGTAACTTCTTCTGAGAAAAGCATCTAATTTTGGGTCTTCTCTTTATATTCTGACAGCAAACGTCAACAGAATACAATCAAATTATCCAAGTGCGATTAGGTCTAACTATAATGTACATTGTACACGGTAAGATGGAGGAGGCTGAAATGAAATACCAGTTACTAATAACCCTGCCTAAGGCTTTTCAAAAGCAGAAGATTTAAACATCTGGAAAAAAGTGTCTCATGCTTTTGTTACATCATGACTATTATAATGCACTGTATGTATGTATATATACATGTATGTATGGATGACTCATCACTCCATCAATCGCAAACTCCACAAAACATTAGCAAAAGGTGAAAAAAGTCATGCTCTCTCTCTAAAGGCTCCTTTCTGTGTTCTTATTTATTTAGAATTTTATGACTTTAAACGTTTTAAATCCTCTGTACTGTTTTATTTTGCAGATCTCAACATTTCCATAGAAGGAAATGCACTGACTGCACAAATGGTAAAGCATAGGGATGGAACGGTTTATGAAAACCGGCCGAACCGTTCGGTTCGACTGTCTCGGTTCGGTTCGCGTCTGTTGCGTTTGGTTCACGCGCTGCTCATTTTTCTCATAGGCGAAGCGTTTACACTCCAGAGCAGAAGGTGGCGGTACTGCGACCAAATCCAACCACCAGTAGTAAACAAGAAGAAGAGGCGAAGCAGCGTAGCCGGGTGTAGCAGAAAAAAATCAGTTGTGGAGAATTGTGTGGGTATGGCGAGTGGAAAAGAACAGGAGTTGGAAGACGCGCCAGCAGCACTTTATAGGTCTGCTGTATGGGACCACTTTGTATTTAGAGTGAAATATGATAACGGCGGAAAGAAAGTTGTGGATAAAAGTGCTACAGTGTGCAAGCACTGTGCAACATATTTTGTTTATGCTAACAGCAACAGGACCAACATGTCAGGCTAACAATCAACATATACCGAACTGAACCGAACACAGTGACCACGAAACCGTGAACCGAACCGTGGATTTTGTGAACCGTTCCACCCTTAGTAAAGCAATAAGTAAATGTCTTAAATTAAGGGTATTTACCCTTAATTTAAGTAGGTAAATAAGATGATTCGCAAATGGAATGTATTTACTCTTAAAATAGGATAATTGGTTAATATACACTTGAAATGAGACAATGCGATTGCTTTTTCTTATTTTAAATGTAAATTATCTTGTTCCATTGGCAAAGTGTCTCACATAACTCCTAAAATCAAGAAAATGCACTTATTTAAAGAAAATATTACTTTCTTAGGTTTAAAATTTTTAGCAGTGTGAAATCTAAAAAGTGACCAGGTCTTTGCAGTATATTCTAAAGCTTCATGTTTTCCCTCCTTAAACCACAGACATATTTTCTGCTTAAATTTCATCTTTATATCTCTGCATTTCATTCCAATAGAACATGAGGTTGTCTTTATGAGGTGAGAGTTGTCTTTATGTAAATATCATTTAATTTTACTTCATTTCTTTATTTAACCTATTCTGCTTAAGCTTTTCGGTAAAGGGCTTTGGTTAACATCAGTGATATTTAAAATGGGAAAGAAATTCCAAGAAATGAAAGCAGAGAAAAAACAAAGTTTCCCCTTTTACCAAAGCGGCTTCGTTGTAATTTAACTTGCATGGAAATTCAAATGCACAGATTGTCGTTTTCCAGCTAATTCTGCTTCTCATTTACTTGTGATGAGGAAGAAATAGCCTATAAATCATCACAGTCAGCACATCACTTCTTTTTCTGGTTTTTGAGTGGCTCCACAGTAGCAGATAGGGATGTGTATAAATACACTTTTACTTCAACATGTAGACCCCTTTCAATGTTTAATAAAACCCAGGCTTATATTAGATTCTCCCTATACAACTACCTTGAGTCAAAATAGAGGTATTATAATGTGACAGCAATAAACATGTCGGTTATTACAGTGATAACAGGATTATCTATATACGGTACATACTTAAATATAGAATCATCATTCCCTTACTTTTAAGATATGTCAAGTTTTTTTTTTGTTTTTTTTTTCCAACAACAAAAACAAAAAGGAATTTATCTCTGTTGTATCTTTGTTTCAGCCAGGTACTTTCCCCTTAATAAGTGCTTAACCACTGCAGCACATTCAGTGGCATCTTATGAAAAATACCTTTAAACCCAAGAAACTGTATGACAGGAAATCCGAGATGTTCTGAAGCTGAATTAAAGCATTCTTTGCTTCAGTAAAAGAATCTAAGCTCTCAACACTTTATACGTTTTACTAGATAATAACAGCTGCATATACTTATGGATTCTCCAGTTTAGTGTGTTTGTGTGTGTGTGTGGAAGCTGCTGTCACACTGAATTGATAGCAACTTGACAGACAAAATCTATATCAGGTGTGAGTTTAATCACCAGGGAAAGGCTATCCGCTTGGCCCAGATACACTGTTAACATTCACACTGAATGCATAACTCTTGGACTATAATAGCAAGCTAACATTGCATCCAAATACCTCCAAGAATAGCTCCTACTTTATAACCATTAATCTCATTATACCTGAAAACTACAAAAACCTACATATTCTCATAATGTCTGCACAGTCTAGGAACCAATTTGCCCTCATTGTAATGAAACACCAGGTTAACTAACTAACCCTTAACTACACTACCGTTCAAAAGTTCGGGGTCACCCAAACAATTTTGTGTTTTCCTGAAAAGTCACACTTATTCACCACCATACGTTGTGAAAT
>NW_015150921.1:388975-429186 GCF_000732505.1 Cyprinodon variegatus | reverse complement strand
GAAGCAGTGTTTTCTAATCATCAATTAGCCTTCTGAGCCAATGAGCAAACACATTGTACCATTAGAACACTGGAGTGATAGTTGCTGGAAATGGGCCTCTATACACCTATGTAGATTTTGCACCAAAAACCAGACATTTGCAGCTAGAATACTCATTTATCACATTAGCAGTGTATTTCTTTAAAGTTAAGACTAGTTTAAAGTTATCTTCATTGAAAAGTACGGTGCTTTTCCTTCAAAAATAAGGACATTTCAATGTGACGCCAAATTGTTGAACCATAGTGTACATGGACAGCAAACAGAAGTCATCATTAACTTTATGAAGCTGGCCAGCATTAGAGACTCGTAGACTCACTCACTGGTATATGATCATTTATAACGGTATTCTGCGTCTGCTCCCCTCATACCTCTGTGAGTACATTCAACCAAGAGCGGCTGGAAAGTATTCTCTACGTTCTCAAGAGTCTTTGCTTCTGTCTGTACCTAGTGTCCGCACTGAAGCTGGAAAGACAGCTTTTCAATACTCTGCCCCCACAGCATGGAACAATCTTCAGAAAGTCCGATTGGACATTTTAAACGACTGCTCAAAGGTTTGGAAATTAGATCTATGGTTTGTAACGGTTTTATGAATTTCTATAGATAGATGTAATTGTAAACTGTAATGTAAATTGTAATGTAATCTTTTGCCGCTGTCTTGGCCAGGACTCCCTTGAAAAAGAGATTGTTAATCTCAATGGGACTTTTCCTGGTTAAATAAAGGAATAAATAAAAATAAAAAAAATGAAGTTAAACGTTACTGGTCCAGCTGAAAACTGTCCTTTTCGAATCGATGAGTGAACATACGGTATATCTCCAAAGCAAATCCTCCCTCTTGGTAGAGCTAAAGCCATCTTGGAAAACAGTTATCCTACAGCTGAAGAGGTGATGAATCTTAAGAGTCTCCTAATCCTAGATGAGTGAATACCTCCCTCCACTCAGACAAATAAATGAGAGAATCACGCACTCGCCTTTTGGCAATCCCAACTCAACTGATGAGTTGAGGCTAAGGCAATAAAAGCGACTGCCATGTAAAGCTAAGGAGGGATTATTTTGACACCATCCACTCAAACAACAGGGGACTTAAAGTTCTCTTTTTAGTCTTTATCTCTTTCCTTTCTCTTTCTATCTCTGAAGCTCTTACACTGGTCTCCATGGGGATTTAAGCTGAGGAGGAAAGAAAGGAAGGGATAAGGTGTGAGATTGTGACAAGTTTCTTTTTTCTCTCCATTTGTGAGATAAAATACATGTGTGGGTAGTGTGTGCAACACCACTGTGACTTGAGTGGCCTTCAGTGGGCTCATTCATAAAGCTAGCCTACACACCAGAGGGGCACGAGCAAACAACTGAGGTTGATAAAAATCTACTGGGAGGAAGGCAGAAAAAAAAAGAGGCCGGAAAGAAAGGAATAAACGAATTAAGCCAGATAAAGCCTTGTTTTTATTGCACTCAAGAGACTTACGGCCGATGCAGGAGCAAAAAAAAAACATGAAAAGCTTCAAAAAGCTGAGTCACTTACTGAAGGTTGTAGTACAGCAATAGAAATTCTATCACAGAAACAACTTCGCTTAGATTAAAGCATCTCGGAAAACACCAGTGACATTGATTTCTGTAACTGCAGCCACTCCTCAAGTCCAATAACCTTCTGGTTTCTTTAGTTAGTGTCGTGCCTCTGGCCCCAATCCCACAATCCGCTCTGATGTTCAGGTTTGAAGTGAAGCCCTCACCTCAACGATACGGGCAAAAACATAAAACTCTTGGCAAATCCTGGGGGTTATAACTGAAGAACACTTTAAAGAGAAAAGACGCTGGAAGGAATAACTTGGCTAATTTGAACACAATCTGACATTTTCTACAGAATAGTAAATGTTGCCTTGTTTGAATATATCCCAGCATTTTCTCCAGCGCTCCTTATTAAACCCTATCCTTTCATCTCCCCATTAACTGGTCTGTCAGACTGACTGTTTGCTGGACTGCTTAAAGCAATGACATGTTTACCTCCAGTCAGATTCCCATTTAGATCCCTGAAGAAGAGGAAGGAGGTGAGTGTGCATGTGTGTCCTGGTCTCTTAACAATGGAAGCTGGCTGCTGCTGTTTTTTTTTAACCATAACCTGAACTGCTAACGGCTTTTCACACTAAAACAAAACAGATGAAGCAAATAAATTAAAGATTAAGGTATCTTTTCTTATAGAAAACAACTTCTTGATCACTGAACAATCACTGTTTTTACGTGTAGTTCAAACCAAAATGAATTACACATTTAGTTTTAAAGTATTCCTTTAAAAAAAAATTATAATAATAATAAGTTTGTGTGGAAGTAATAATTAGGAGAAGCTTAAACCGAGTCTTGACTTAGATCTGAATTTAAGGAGACCCTTGGAGCTCATCACCAAAGGTAAATCATAAAAAACATGATACAAGCTGTGAAAGGACTGAAAGGTGACAGCTAATGAATTAACAACATCAAAGAGCCATATTTGTTTTTCAAAATAAAAGTGGAATAAACCATTATTATTCAGAATACCAGTATTATCTTCTCTTCACTTACTTAAACAAGCTTTGGTCTTTATTTAGAAATGAGGAAAACATTTTAAATCAGGAATTATTCTATCATCTTTTCAATAGTTTATACTGATGTCAAACATTATATTTTAGACATTATATTGATTACAGAGCCTTTAAAAATATGTTGACATAGAAAATATTTACATTTGTCATCAGAGCTACAAGGACTGATTCATACCAATGCCAGGTTCCTCTTTTCAAGAGCTACAAGGACGTTTTCCACAGCATTTCCCTTTCTTGACAAATATAACAGGGATGGATATGGTGAAGTTAGAAAGAAATGGTTCAGCAGTTAAAAGTGTTTGTGTAGTAAAATGGGATTCACTCCTAGTCAGGCCAGACCCCTTTAGTTTGGCATCTAAGTGAGAACTTGGATTTCAGACGTCTTGGTCATGACTCTTCAAAAAAAGTAACCCGTTATGGTTACAAGTTACCTTACAGAAAAGGTAACTGGTTTAAGTAACTATTAAAAATGCAGTTCTGATCTAAAATGTCAACAAATGTGAGTAAATCTCCCGTCATTGAAACTTTTAAATCTGGGCTGCACAATATATTGTCTGAGGACTGCAATTAGAGCTGAAGCAGTTGGATTAATCGTGATTAAGTAATTTAGTGATGGATTGATCGTTAACTGGAGGACAGAGACTGTAAAACATGCCTTTAGCTGACAGAGTGACTCACTTAGAGCAGTAATTATACCAGGATTGTAAAAAATAAATAAACATTTTGCATTTAAGATAAAAAAAAAAGTTGTATCTGTCAATATACGTAGATAAGTTTTAGTTTCATCTGGTCTAATTTCATGAAAAGTCTACTTTAAGGAACCTTTGGCTATCAGATTAATTGACTAGTCAAAAACATAATCGACACATTAATCGATTTGCAAAATAATCATTAGTTGCAGCCCTAATTGCAATCACAATGTACATGTGCACAGAGGTCACATCGCAGGTCCTGTAATGCAGGAGATAGACTATGCAGATGCGCTCTATTTCAATTTCAATCATCATATTTCTTATTCAGTTTGGCATGGAGAAACTTTTGCACTCAAAGAAAAATTCACATTGGCATTAACAAAACAATAAATGCTCAGGTCTAGCACAATGAAAGCAAGCATTAAAAGAAAAAATAATTCAAAGGGGGAAAAAAAAAAGCCTTGCAGCACTCACAAAGAGACAAGATCACAGCAGTTTAATTTCCAATAATGCGGGAAAAATTCTAAAGTCATCTGACGAAAATTCCTGTTTTTTTTTTCATATCGCAGCATATATTGCAGTGTTACAGAAAAATAAAAATGTTGTTTAGCCCTGCTTTTCATACACATTAGTTTAAGTAAATTCCACCATCTAATTTAAAATGGACAAAATATCTGAAAACATTAAACATTAATCTAGCAGGGGTCTCTAACCCTGTTCCTCAAAATCTACTGTCCTGCAGGTTTTAGATGCATCCCTGCTACAACGGCTGCATCAAAACAATGGCTTATTACCAGGCCTTTGCCAAACCTGATGGCATGCTGAAGAGATGTCATTTGAATTAGCTATGTTGGACAAGGGATGCATCTGAAATCTGCAGGACAGTAGATCTCCAGGACCAGGGTTGGAGACCCTTTAGTATATGTGGTGCCCTTCTACAGCCTTCTGGCTGTAGAAGGGTGAAACAATGCGAGCTGCTTCACTGGATTAAAGCTGCCTGTAAGCAATGTGGATAATATCTACACTTTACATTGCCTTTAACTGTAGAAAGCAGAAAACTATTTAAATTAACATCACTTTGCTTGTTTCCTGTTTCTCTCAGTCTGTGTGTGCAATGTGCTGTGAACCCACCTCACGCTTCCTCAGCCAGTCAGCATCACGTATAGCTCACTTCACTGGGAGAAGGTCTCTGCTTTTCCTGTGCACTAAAGAGACAAACAAAAGAAAAGCTCTAAAAAGCTGCTCTCTCCACAGTACAGACTGCACTATATTATAAGTCACATCATTGTGTTGCTAAAAGGAGGAAAGCAATTAGTTTGATTAGTTAGTAATTAAAAAACGAATGCTGTTGTTCAAAACCTAATGAAGAAAATATTATGGATGCTGTTCATTTCACTTAAAAAAAGTCTAAGTTGATTAAAAAGACTTTCAGTGGTTCAAACTGTAGAAAAGCCAGGTGCATTTTTATTTAATCCAACCAAAATTAATCTATACAATTCCTAAAGATATGAAGCAGGTCTATGCAGAGCTGAAGGAAGCATAAATTGCCAAGAAGTTTGCATGAAACGGCAATAAATGGCATCACATATGGAGCTGAATTATGGATTTTCTGAAATCACATACACTATGTAAACCACACAGCCAGTCTAGCGGAAACACATTTATACGTGCATGTCACAGTCTCATAAAAATGTCTGTAGGCAAATAATTCGGTTTTTGCTTTAACAGCAGTTTCTTCTAAGCTCACTCCTCAACATGCTGAAGCAGCTACACATTTTCACACCAGAAACCTGCTTTTACCGGCGCAGAGACAAAGACGCGTGCATTACCCATGCAGATGAAGAGAGCTTAGGTGATTTATTAGATGCAAGTGATGTGTGCAAGTACATATGAACGTCTGCCATTCTGACACACAGCTTTAAAACATCACTCAAACATCAGTGCGTTAACACTTTGCTGTCACACACAGGAACGGCTTACCACCCTCTCACAAAGGAACCGTTTCATACAAGCCACATTAAGCAAAAACCCACCCACCGATGCTCCCACTCTGGCAGAGGCAGCAAACATTCAGACGGCGTGGTATAATAGGAGAACATGCAGCATGAAGATGGCACTAAAGCAGCTGGACCTGACTAGTGACAACACACCCATTCATCACTGTGGCCCCTGGAGACTTTACATCCCTTCACTCAGAAGAGCACGCGCACACAAACGCAGCTGTGTTACGATCGGCGTACAACGGCCCGTGTCAGCTTCGCGACCAGTCGAATGGGGCTACTTGTGCGATATATTATTCATCTGCATGCGAGCACATGACAGCGTCTCTGCTAGGAGAGATAAGGAGCGTCTTTATTTCAAATATTCACTGAACGTGTCCAGGAGTGTGTTCATCCAATCATCTATTAAATGACCCATTTATTTAAAAAAAAAAAAAAAAAAAAAGGGGGGGGGGGGGGGGGGGGGGGGGTGCTTGGAAAGGAAGGTACAAGATTTCAGGAGTGGAGGCAATTAAGGAATCACTTAACAGAAGGAGAAAAGAAAGAAAGTGTAACAGATGTGAAAATGTTGCGCCTTATCTTTATCATATTTACTTTATGGTTTTAAAAATCTGAATCTAAGAAAATCTCAGCGTTCGTCCCTTTTGTTCAGCCCAACAGAGCACAGGATATGCACCAAGACCGACAGCAATCACAGCAGGCTTTTTTCCATCTCCTCAACAACACAAACACACACAGCAGGTACAACAAATCTACTCTTGAGTTGAATAAGTTGTTGAAAAAAAAAAGAAACGCTAAATAAAACAGTGTCAGGCTGCAATGAAAATTGTACGGCAATTTCTGTGCTCATCCCCATTTCAAGCTGATTACATACGTCATCAGATGGGCAACGAACAAAAGAAGAGATGAAGTCGGTTAAATTACAACTGGAGATGCATTTAATACTACATTCAATAAATGTTACAATCTGTTTTTGTTTCCATGAGCAAAAGCACTGAGCAAACGACACTCGGTTTAAAAGCTTCAGTATTTTATAGCTAAAAAGAAAGAAGAGTAAGATCATGTAATCAGTAAAATACCTGACTTAAAAAAGGACCTTCTGGATAATATGGTTGTTACTATACAGTAGAAAGAATTAGACTCATTAGACCTCGCTGAGAAACCATTAAAAGTCCTTAATGTATAAACATTTGTTAATTAAAGACTTCCTTTTTTCAGAGGAGAGTACGATTTAGGACATAAATGACAAAAGAAACAGATTTAAAACAAGACTCTCAATCCTTCAGTCTCAAGTCTTTGTTAATCTCAAGCACTTTCTGGCATTTTATAATGAATTGTGTGGAATTTATCTCAAACTAAAGGTAACTGATATCAAAGTCAATTAAGGTGAAATGTTTAGTTATGACAACTGCTACTATGAGTAAACTTACCGTATTTTCACGACTATAAGGCGCACTTAAACGTCTTTTTTTCCCCTCAAAATGTGCGGTGCGCCCTTTGGTGCGGTGCGCCTTATGTGTGTTGTAACTGCGACTTTTGAGACCACCTCATTGAGGAGATGATGAAAGAGTGGCTGAATGTAAGGAGACCAGGTGTTTTTTTTCCACTCATCATCATCGCTGTTAATATGTAACTCCATGCGTGCCCATCTCACAGCTGATGTGAAAAACATGGGGAAACAAATTAACGCTGTGCTCGCTGTTCAACCGCTCGACATCAGTGTGAACCGGACCCAGCAGGTGCAGCAGAAGCAGCGAGTTTACATGCAAAGTCAATGGTTGACGCGCGTATAGGTGCAGCAAAAGGTCCTGCAGCGCGTTTTGAGCAGCAGGAGCGTTTAAGCATCTGATGCACCGCCAACGTGCTGCTGCTGCTCGAGATGGAAAAATTGAAGTTTTGTTGCTGGACGCGCCGCATCAACCAATCAGAGAAGCTGATCTGGGAGCTGACAGCGAGACAGACACATCGCTCTGATGACAAATGATATTAACGCAAATGAAAAGGAAAGCGTGGTTGAGGCAGGTGTATGTGAGGAGAACAGGTGTTTTTTTCCACGCATCACCATCACCAGTTAATCTGTGACTCCATGCGTGCCCATCTCACAGCCGATGAGAAAAACATGGTGAATCAAATGAACGCTGTGCTCGCCGTTATCTCGGGAGGTCTGATAAAGGAACTTCAACCCTCGACATCGGTGTGAAGCGGCCGTTCAAAGTAAGGCTGCGAGCGGCGTGGGAGCGATGGATGACAGACGGAGACCACAGTTTCAGGATAAGTGGAAGGCAGCGCCGGGCAAGTTACGCCACCGTTTGCGGATGGATTGTAGATGGACTAACGTGTCTGCTGGCTCTGTTGTTCAAGCTTTTGCAAAAGCCGGCATTATTTCTGAGGAGCCGCGCTGCACGGAAAGTGACTGACAGCGAAGAAGGGAAATTGGCATGTCTGATTAGCGCAGCTGTTTAATTCAGAAACAGAGGATGATGACTTTGATGGGTTTGATTAATACTTTGTAATAAATACATGAATAAAGCACAATCATACTCAGTTTTGCTCCCGCTCTATTTTTCTACCTGAAAACTTAATTCAACAGCAGCCTCTGGGCGGGTCTCCTCCTCTTCACAGCGGCTGCTGGCAGGTGTTTTTTCATCTAAATAATCTTAATCTTGCAGCTATATTTGCTGTGATCAGTGGGAATAAAGTAGTTTTAATATGTTTTTAAGTGAGAAAGTCCACCTGAAAACTTCATAATTGCAGTCAGTTCATCCAGATTATCTATTTCTGTCGGAGGCGCTCAGACCCCCACATACCAGCGGTGCGCCGACAGTAGAAATCCCTTCAACAGCAGCCTCTAGGCTGGGCAGCCTCCGGGTTCACCGCAGCTGCTGGCAGGTGTTTTTCATCTAAATAATTTTAACTGCAGGCACCAGGATACCGGTAATAAAAGCGAACAAATTCCGTCGGCAGGTTTCAGGATTTTAAGTTAATTTAGGAGTAATCACAGCGCTGTGTCATCTGCGATGTGTCTGTCTCACGGCCAGCACCCAGGTTTGATTAATACTTTGTAATAAATACATGAATAAAGCACAGTCATACTCAGTTTTGCCCCCGCTGTATTTTTAAATACGCAGTAGAGGTATTTAAAGGTAGTAGAGGACATGTACCTGTATATAAAAAACGCGCCCTATAGTCCGGTGCGCCTTATGTGTGTGTTAAATACAGAAATGGGACACATAACTGAGAGTGCGCCTTTTAGTACGGTGCGCCTTATGGTCGTGAAAATACGGTAAAGTGTATGCAGCCGAAAGGGTCTCAATATTCACAAACTATATGATCCACACATGCACAAGGCAATCAACACATGCAAAGAATATGATCTTATCCTGTGCATGGGTTAATATTTGCAAAATAATAACTGTAAATATTAATGGGTTTATAGTGCCCGCTTTATAAGGCCGTCTTAGTCATACACATTTCAGTCACTACCAGCTTTGTAAAAATCTGTTGATTTTTTTTTTACGATCATAGCAGTCACATTGGCTATGTTCACACTGCAGGCCTTGATGCTCAATTCCGATTTTTTGTGAAATCCGATTTTTTTTTTTTGCGTTGCCGTTCACATTTTCAAATATATGCGACTTGTATGTGATCTCCTGTGTGAAGTGCAGTCATACAGCTTAAGTGTCCCGCATGCGCAGTAGAGGACACAATGACGTCACGGCCAGCGTGCTCTGTGTTTACGGAATTAAACATGGATGGTAGCGCTGGGGCTCATCTAGCGATCTTTCCAAACCATAAAAAAAGTCTTTTCGATATGGTTAAACATAAATACTGCTCTCCACATCACCGTCTGCCATGGTTGTTGTGTTTCTTGCCGCTTCTTCATAGCAAGACCCAGAATAGTGACCTTTGTCGGGTATTAATGGCGTTCAGGTCGGATGGATGTGACCTGGCCGTTCAGACACAGGTTGCATTTGAAAAGATCAGATTCGTATCGGATTCAGGACCACATAGCCAAGTGGCCTGGGTTGGATAGGGAAAAAATCGGATCTGTGTTGTTAAGACTGCCATGAAAAGATAAGATCCAGGTCGCATATGGGCAAAAAAAAAATCGGATTTGGGTCACTTCAGGCTGCAGTGTGAACATAGCCATTTTGTTACCACAGAAATGTAATACATAGATTTTTTTTTAAATAATGACCATTGAACATATTTTTCTTACTGCATAACTTGTTTTCACAAAGTTGTCGGTTACAAGCATGCGTTGGCTCCTTTAGTTTGTAATAATCAAATATCAGTTTGTATCCAATAGAAAGAATCTCCTTATAGGGGTGTAATCCATTAAAATGTATTTTTCTTCTGTCAAAAATGTAGAAATAAAAGCTATAAATCTTTTTCTAAGAACATAGAATGCCACTGGAGTTTCTGGTCGCTATGTTGGGTGTTTTTTTGTTTGTTTTTTTAGGTCTCGTATCTTGTTTTTTTCGAACAAGTGAACACTTGTCTATCAGGTTGAATTGAGTAAAATAAACAGCTTCTATTTTTGAAAATGAGTGACATGTGGTGGCAGCCAATCAGTAGGGCTATAAAACGATAGGGGGGGACATATGATCAGCGTCCATGTGTGTAAGATTGGAGAGCCACTTAATCAACAGATATCAGCTCATGCTGTGAGACACTTGCTTTTCAAGAAACAGTAATCTCGAAGGAAAATGTTGTTCCTACAAAATAAGAAAAAAAATGTTATAATAGAAAAACCCTTTATTGTCCCACAATGGGCATGGTCCAATAAATGTCACATGCATATAACCTAATTTATATGTGGACAAATGGACCAATTTCACAGAAAAAATATACATCTACAGGATCAACCTATCTCGTCAGATTAAAGTAAACATTTGCACAGGTTGTCAACAACAGGGACAACATATAATGAAAATTACAAATGCGTAGTATGATGAATTCCCAGACAGTTGCATTTAGAAAGTTTTTTTAACAAAACAAAATCTTTAAACACATTTGAATGGTTTAAGTTGTGTAACAGGTACAGTGTAGAGATGTTTATCACTAAAAACTGGAAGACCTGCACTTCCTGTGAATCCACTTGCAAACATGTGGGAGGAGAGATGTACAGCACTTTTAATAGGAGAGGCCATTTTGAGGCAGGTGATTAAAACAAAGGCCATATCTTTCCATTTTTTTTATATTGTGTTCCATTTATTATAAAAAGAAAATGTTTAGTATGCTGTGTCCGTTTAATGAGGGTCACCATAAGTCTTTTCATACGGATCTTCTATATCGGAAATTCTGACTTGTTTTTCCAGATCTTTCTTTATAATAAGCTTTAGTAGAAATCAACTACTAAAGATTTCTTTAAGGCCAATGTGATACAACATATTTGAAATTAGTCTAAACGACTCCAGACGTTTGCTGCAGATTTCCTTTCGGCACAATAAAAAAATATATATATATAAAATATATACATATATAAACAAAAAAAATAAATAAATAATGGATAGCAAAAGGAGGGAGCACATCTGCGGAATGTACTAGTTAATCTGCTGATGCCAATATGTAAAAAAAAAAAAAAAAAAAAAAAACTCTCTAAGCTAATAAATGTACAGTTTTTAAAATTCCAACTTCTTAACAACTGGTAAGATTCTAAAAGGTTTAGTAAAGGTATAGAAAACCAAAAGATCCGACAGGAATGATGTTCACACTGCTGATTCAGTCAAACACAATAATTTACTGAAAGGTGTGAGTTCAATTAGAGGGAGTGATTGAGTGACAAAGATAGGTGTGAAACAGGTGGAACTTTAAGGTTCAAGGCAACTGTTGCTGCAAATGCTGGCTGTACATTTATCCCTGAAAGGCAAGAGACTTTTCAGAAGTAGAGCCTTCTTTCATTAAGAAGTTAATAAAAGAGGGAAAAACCTAATGAAGTGTAGAAAATGATAGACTGATCAGCTGAAATGGTACAGAATGCTGTAAGATGGCAGCCACAACCAGAAAGGCCAGGAAGAAAAATCAACTTTGTGAATGGATTGGAGAATAATCAATACAGCAAAGGCTCAGCCAATCATCAGCTTCAGGAGGATTAGAGAAGATCTAAGATTTCCTGTAAGCACTGTTACAACCAGATAACGTCTATGTGAAGCTAAGCTACCAGCAAAAAGCCCTGCAACTAGTCTCATTGTTAAATAAAATGCATGTGCTGAAGCAGCTACGATTTGCCAAGAACGCATTGACTGGCCTAAAAAGAAATGGTGTAATATTTTGTCGAGTGACGAGAGTCAGACGTCCTGCAAACACTGAATTGAAGCTGCAGTGCACAGTGAGAATGGTGACTGATGGTGTGAAGAATGGCGTATGTTTTTCATACTGTTTTATTGCTCCTATTTATCACATACCAGGGATCATTGATCAGTTTAAGACTGGGTACATCAGAATACTAGAAGAAGTCTTGTTGCTATATGCTGAAGAAAAAATTCAATCAAGACGATGAGCAAAAACACACCAGCAAGCATAGAAACCTGTGGGCTGACAAATAAAAAAAAAACGCTGTTCATGAGGCAAAAACAAGAGATGCAAAGGAAATGTAGTAAAATTGTCCTGAGCTGCAGTAGCTGATGCCCGGTGACAAAAGCTAGTCAACTGCATTTACCACGCATGTGAAGAAACCATGTTTATGCAACTAAATATTCATTTATGATTCTCAGGAAAGTTAAAATGCATTTCTTAGTCTAAACATACATTCTGAGTTTGCAAAGAAAGGTGTCAAAACTGCAATTTTCTTAACATACTTCTTTACTTTTTCTGACATATTCAATTCAAAAAGATCTTTTACATTTTTTGCTTTGAATCAGAATATGCAGCGTCTCCAATTAATTTGCATTCATTGAAGTGGAATTTCTTTATAGAATTTTGAGATTTAATCACCTTTTTAGAAACTTACTGCTATCATTATCAGCATAACTGTACATCAGATATCAAGGGTGGGGGACAACTCCTCAAAGGGGGCTAAGAAAACATTCAGCTCCAACTGAATACTTTCAGCCAAAAGTAATTTCTTATCGCTGTTCACACTTCAGACTCACCTGGAGACAAAGCTGTGAAACAGCTCATCCCTTCAAGCTGATAAAGTGATAACAGCAGGGAGCTGCTCACAGAAGAGTAGTAACACAAAAAATGTGCAATTTAGAAAAAAAATATCCTAAGGAATAGAAACTCTTATATGGAGAATTTGTTTTGCATCGTTTCTCCTTATGCTCTTCATGGACCACGCCCATCTCTAAGCAGCCCTTTAGACTGAATTTTAAAAGTATTTAATGATCCTGAATCCCATAGGTTTACAGGAAGGAAATATTGCATACTTTAGAAAAAGCTATTAAAGCCCTCTGTGGATGTATAAAAGCAGGGCATAGCAGGGACTTTGGGATTCGTCATGTCAGGGTTTTAAAGCTTTTTTTTTTCTCTTTTATTTCACGGCTGAAACAGAAATGCTGCACCGTCCGTGTTGACGTGTGTTTGCGGATACGCACGTAACTGCGCACAATAGAAAGTCGGCCGGTGAATGGTGGGGGCCAGCAGACGAGCAGGTGCTGTGGTAGAGGAAGATATGGCTTCTGTCCACCTCAGCATTTCTAAACACTCACAGTTATCTTCCCTCTCCACAGGAGGAGAGGTCATTTCTTTCTTCTTTTCTCCTCATCCTCGCCATCCGCTTCTCATTTCCCCCCCCATCTGCTTCAGCTCTTCTCTTCACTCCCATTTATCCACTTGCAACCTCCTTTTACATCTCTCCACCTTAAGTTTTCTTAAATAATTTTTTCAGCACTCTCTTGCTTTAGTACTCCACCCTTCTCTCCATCCCCACCTTCCTCCGCTCCTCGTCGCCTCCTGTGCTCTCAGCGGAACAGTCCATTCAGCAACTAAACAAAGCTGCCTCCAGCATCACACACAGGCTAATCAAGCAAAACCAGGATGCAGCAGCCCTCAGTTCCACTCAGCAGCACCATGATACTGGCCAGCCAGGAGAACCTGAGGGATTTCGTCTCAAAGGTGGAATAAATATGCTCAGGACAGTACCACCCCACCCCAATAAGAGCTATTTACTGCTCCCATCCCAGCCAATCTTTGCATTTGCATTAAATCTAAACCATGCAAGGGATGGAGATGACAGTCCAACTGACTGGAAGCGCTACAGGTTAAAATGAGGTGGGATGGAGGCACTTAAAGAGGGCAAACAGGAAAAGGCAGGAAGATGATGTGGTGAAGAAAATTATCTGACAGTCTGTCAACTACAAGGCTTCGCTTTTATAACGCTGATGAAACCAAACAATGGTCAGCTGCAATCGTCTCCTGAGCAGAAGGTGTAGGTTTTTCCAGACAGCATGCAAGCATCCCTTCTGTGAAGCAAAGGAACTCGTGACCCAATAACATATCAAAGATAGCAGTTGTGTAAGATGCACAGAAGTAAGCGAAATGCAAGTCCACAGGGGGCTCGACTGGTTCTGAATCCCTCATCTACCTCAAGAAACAATGCTTTGAAAAGCTTATATATTTGCTTTCTTTTTTGTCACATTGAAATCGACATTTTAATATCAGAAAAGAATCTCTAAGGGTTAAATTACTTCTAAAAAGCGTTGTTAATGTTCAGGTAAAAGGTTGGAGCCAATAGTCACACCATGGTGGAGAAGTAGAGCTTACATTACTAAAATAAGAAAAATGTCTTCAATCTTGAAGCAAATGATGGACTCTGCAAAAACAAGGGCAGGGATGTAAGAAGGAAGAAGTCCTGCAGAGCGTATTAAATCTTCCCCAGATTCTCAGTCTAACTTTAAACGTCTCCATTTTGCCTAAAGTAACATATGCTGCCACAAGTACAGCAACCCACGCTGCTTTTGATTAACTTCACTGAACTGTTGATTTAGTCTTGCAGCTCTCTCTGAGCAAGAACAGCTAACCATGTATGAAAGGAATATTTGAAACTGCAATCCTGAGAGGAAGCTGTGCATTTCATTTCAATGATATACACACAGTTTATATGTATATATATATATATATATATTTAAGGCTACGTTCACACTGCAGGCCTTGATGCTCAATTTCGATTTTTTTTTGTGAAATCCGATTTTTTTTTGTGTTGCCCTTCATATTTCCAAATATATGCGACTTTTTTTTGATCTCCAGTGTGAACTGCTGTCATACAACACAACTGTCCCGCATGCGCAGTAGAGGATGCAATGACGTCACATGCCAGCGTGCTCTATGTTTACGGAAGTAAACATGGATGGTAGTACCGGCTCGCATCTAGCTGTCTTTTCCAACCAAAGCAACTCAATCTTTTCAATATGGTTAAACATAAATACTGCTCTCCACATCACCATCTGCCATGATTGTTGTTTTTCTTGCCGCTTCTGCATAGCAAGACACACAGAATAGTGACCTTTGTCGGGTATTAATGACGTTCAGGTCGGATGAATCCGACCTGGCCGTTCGGACACAGGTCGCATTTGAAAAGATCAGATTGGTAACGGATTCAGGACCACATAGCCAAGTGGCCTGGGTCGGATTGGAAAAAATCGGATCTGTGTTGTTCAGACTGCCATGAAAAGCTCAGATCCAGGTCGCATACGGGCAAAAAAATCGGATTTGGGACATTTCAGGCTGCAGTGTGAACGTAGCCAAAGAATAATTTAATATTATACAAACACATACTTTAAGGATCAACATATTCAAGCTGCAGTCCGGAATATGCAAAGCAACAAAGTCAGCATAAACAATCACATCCAGAATAAAAAAATAAGAAAAAAAATATTTATCAGCAAACTTTACTCTGGATAAAACATTTGGAAGTATTTTAGACAAGACTGTTTCAACTGTCTGCCAGCAACAAGCTGATATATGTGCTGTCACAGTTATATTCCTATAGCAAATATCTATATCTATAGCAAGCATCAAAGGGCTGTGTAATGCATTGCTGTATTATTCATCTGTATTTAAATCTTCTGAGTTTCTAAAACATTGCAGAGGTAATTGAATAAAACTAACAGGTGTGCAGACTGAAGGGCGTGCTGTGAAACATGTACCAGGGATGAAAGCAAATGCTGCAACTACAGACTGCAGAAACTGATTAAAATAACTTCAGACTAATAGAAAAACTAGTGAAACATTAGACTACTCCCAAAATGGCAATTATTTTCAGTCCTACTGCAAAGTTTAACAAATGGCAAAAACACAGCATAACACAGTCATATTAATTACATGGAGCAGTGAAACAATGCTCCCCTGTTGAAATAATATTTCACTAAGAACTAATACACCACAGCTTAAAACAAAAACAACCTTTTATTAAGCAGGCTAAATGCTGGTATTTTGGTTTTTACTTTATACTTTGAAAATATTTTTTCAGCAAACTTAGAATTGACATTTTTCATCGCAATGAAATAAATTAAGCAGAAATGAATGTGGTTGTGAAATAAACAAGTTAACCTGCTCTGACAATGAACTGGCAACTTTGAAACTGAAAAAAATCTTCCGAACAATAAAGACACATTTCATGGGCATTTATGGTTTACTCCTGCCAACAAGCTAATTCTCCTACTCATTTCCAGTTAAATAAGATCATTGTTTATTTAAGTTTGATAGCAATGGTATTTAAAATGGTACATTCAGATTTATATCTCAGGAAAGAAGCTGGTTTATTAATATGTCACCCAGCTACGATATTCAATTGGGAGGATGACAATAAAATGGCCTAATCTTACAGCGGGCAGAATATTTTCATAATTTGTTGAGTCCATGAGACGGGAAATTAAAGAAGTGTAGAAAGACACGTACATGCCATAGGTGCACAGGTCCACTCGGACCAAACGAATCAGAAACCTCAACCAACAAGGCTGAAAAAGCTCATTGTGACATAGCATGGCTTTTCTTTACACTAAGTGTTGGGAAGGTGGATTTAAATTATTTTTAACATTCTGAAATAGCCTGTAGATGCAGGTAAAATGTTGGTATGGTATTGGCATAAAGCCGGCCACACAATTTTTACCGTTTTGCATGGGTTAGGGGGGTACTGATTTCTTCAGCCACACCTCAGACCAGTTGCATCACCAACCTTTCATCCAACCCACCACCACTCACTCTCTGCAAGTCGCTACTGGAAGTTCTTAGAAACCAACAAGAATCACAGCCATTTGTGTGGCTTATATCAGAAAAAGAGGAAATCCTATATTGCTGAGATTTCAAATAATAGGGGGGTTGTCCCAATCCAATACTGATATCCAAATTTCATCCGATATCAGCAAAAAAAGATCCTAAATCTCCAATATAAAAAAGCCAGAAGAAACATAATTCAAATATATCTGCTTCTGTTTAAAGTTTCTGTAACCTGGATTCTAGATGGGTCAGATGTTCTCATACCTATTGTTGTCGACTATTTTTCTATGTTTGAATAAAATCGCTTGATCAAACATTTAGAAATGTTCCACACTCAAACTAAGTCATAAAAGTTGTATAATTTGTGCCGATTTCGAATCAGGTCAATGTCAGTATTGGTCAATACTCAAAGGTACCCTATTGGTATCAGAAATTAAAAAGCTGCATCAGAACATCCCTAAAGAGGATACAACAGAAATTAATAAAATATAGTATTTGCTACAAATCTATGGCTGCGGTTTATCCAGATGGTTAAAGAGCAAGACTTTCAGGTTTAAGTAGGCACAGAGAGTGCTATTTTTTGTTTTTTTTTTGCTATGTCTTATTCAGATAGTCACAGCTGGTCATTTAATATACCATAATTTTCGGACTATAAGCCGCGACTTATTCCCCATTTTTTTCCCTCGGGAATGCGGAGGTCCTTCGGAAGCAGACTTCTACCGCGAGTGGTACGAGACAGAACGACAGCGAGAAAGACGGACATTGCGAGCGCAAGACAGTTTGTGTTAAACATAAAAAACCTCCGGCTTATAGTCCGGTGCGGCTTGTATATGCACAAATCATGCAATTTAGCTTTTGCGGCTTATATTCGGGTGTGGCTAATAGTCCGAAAATTACTGTAAGCGGTTATTTAAAAATGGTATGAAGAAATGCCAACTACACTGTGATGTAAGGGTATCTGTGAAGCCAGGATAAAAACCGTGAATTGTGTTGTTATGCTGTCACCATGCAATGTGAGCGCATGAAGGGGAGTGGCGGCCTAGTGGTTACGGCATATAGCTTGGAATCCAGAGGTTTTGAGTTCGAGCCCCACTCCCACAGACTGCCACTCTGGGTCTCTGAGCAAGACCCTTAACCCCCGATGGCTCCCCAGGCGCCTCACGATGGCAACCCACTGCTCTGCAAGGTGAAGTATGAAAAGCACAGGTAAATGTCTCCAATGTGAGATCAATAAAGTTCAATTATCATGATGAATATTCCAAAAAAATATCAAATATCCCAAAAAAAATACTACTCAGGCAGTACAACACCAACTCCTTTCTTTTCAAGCGTTTCGGTGAACAGGTGCAAAAACAGTAACCCATATTAATGGTAGCTAGCTAGTTATAGTGAGTTTTCCACTTTATGTACACACAGAAATGCATACTGGGTACCAGGAACACATTTAAGATAAAGGCTATATATTCGTATATTATAGATTATCATTTACCCACATTTTTGGACTCCCTTCTTTTTTTTTTTATCTTACCGTTCACATCAATCTTTGTAAGCTTTCATATCTCAGCCTCTACATATACATAAAGAGAGGCATCCAGGCCACTTAATCTACGAAGCAAGATAGACAAACTACTTAGCCAGAAATCTTTGTATTTAATTCACCCTAGAAATGATATCCTATCAAATGTTGCGTCCATGGAGACACCTGCGATTGCAACGTTGCACACACTCCTACTGCGAAGACGACAATTATGCATATTGTGCAGCTTTAATGTAAAACAGAGCAAAGTCATTCGGCGGTCAGTTTGAATCAAGTAAAATTAAGGAATTCAAAACATTTTCTGCAAATATTGTGTTGTACTTTTCTTTTTTTAGCCAACCTGCTGTTCAGAAAAGAGTAAATATATTCTCTACTCAAAGCAAGAATCCCTGACAACATTTGAAAAAAGCCAGCACACCCAAAGCCTCTAAAGAGTATCTAAATTAGATTACAACAAGGACCAGGCAGAGCTTCCCAATCCTTTGTCTCGGGCATGTTGTTCCTTTTTAAACATCTAGCCTCCAGTTAGGACTAGGAGTCGCTGCAACACAGAGATAGTGCCCACAATTAGCCGTTTAGTTAGTAACACAACGATTTTTAAATGCAAATCAAAATCCAAGATCTTTAACATAGTAGCATCATTTTCTGTGCTGCTTGAATTTCTCAAAGCTCTAAAACTAAATCTGCTTTAACAGAAACAGTAGAAACTATACTGATGAACAAGCAAATAGAGGCATTTCTGGCTTGCATTTCAAGGTGGTCATGTTGGCCAGACCAACTGTTTGGTTTCCATGGAAGACATAACGACGTTAAAAGGAAAGAGTAGGATAGTACGAGTTGAAAGTGTGGTAAGGGGAGGAGTGAGAGCTGTGGCAGACAGTGAAGAAGACGGCACGGTGAAGAGGCAGGGAGCACACGTAATGGTGTGGCATAGAGGAGAGTGTGATGCTAGGATGGGATTTGAGTCTTTAACTTCATTAGTTCTGCCTCAGTCTGGGGTCTGTAGATTATGTCTAATTAAGCAGCTTAACATGGCTTAAAATGCACCACACAGAAAGCACAAGAGCCTTATCTGTCAACCTGCTCAAACGATTCTCCACTCCTCCTTTCATTGCCGTGGCAGGCTAACATAAATTCCCTTGCATGGCCTTTATGCTGGAGCGATTAGAGGATTTGACATCAGTGTGAGCTGGATAAAAGGCAGCTGCAACATTAGCAGAGAGGGCTTTGGAGTGAGCATGTGTGGCAGGGAGAAAGGCAGATGCTTCATTGCAGGATGCAAGGGTTGACATGGGAAGGTGGGCCTCGACACAGAACTCCTCCCGAGATGTACAATTAAATTAGTGTTAGCACTAAAACTGCCATATGTGGACCATACAGCCTATTAGAGGGTGTTAGACGATATCATTAACCAACCAACAGTAACAGGGCAGATGGAGATCCCTAACCAACATGTCCACATTACACCAAAAAGGTCAACATATTTACTGGAGGTAGAGTTTGTTGCACCCAAACCACACACACAAGTATTAAACCAATTAAGTGATTTACAAGCTTATCGTCTCTATTTTACAAAAGGAAATCCATCAAAAATAGGGATGCCCCAAAAATTCGGCCATTGAAAATCTATGTCAGAAAATGACCGAACAGTTCGTTTTCGGTGTAAAGCCTATATACATTTAACGCAAGGAATGATCATGCAACAAACAGCACATCCAGCAAGGGGGAAAAGGTTCGCAACCCAACAGCATGGCCAGTATGCAGAAACGTTCAAGCTCATACAAAAAAAGGGACTGAAGCAAGAGATCACAGGTGGCGGAGCAGAGTAAGACTGCAACTAACGATTATTTTACACATCGATTAATCTGNGGCTACGTTCACACTGCAGGCCTTGATGCTCAATTTAGATTTTTTTGTGAAATCTGATTTTTTTTGTGTGTCGCCATTCATATTTCCAAATATATGCGACTTTTTTTGTGATCTCCAGTGTGAACTGCGGTCATACAACACAACTGTCCCGCATGCGCAGTAGAGGATGCAATGACGTCACAGGCCAGCGTGCTCTATGTCTCTACGGAAGTAAACATGGATGGTAGTACCGGCGCGCATTTAGCGGTCTTTTCCAACCATAAAAACTCAATCTTTTCAATATGTTTAAACATAAATACTGCTCTCTGTATCATCGTCTGCCACGGTTGTTGTTTTTCTTGCCGCTTCTGCGTAGCAAGACCCAGAATAGTGACCTTTGTCTGGTATTAATGACGTTCAGGTCGGATGAATCCGACCTGGCCGTTCAGACACAGGCCGATTTGAAAAGATCGGATTCATATCAGATTCAGGACCACATAACCAAGTGGTCTGGGTCACATTGGAAAAAAATCGTGTTGTTCAGACTGCCATGCAAAGATCAGATCAAGGTCGCATACAGGCAAAAAAAATGGATTTGGGTCACTTCAGGCTGCAGTCTGAACGTAGCCAAAGAATCATTTAATTTTATACAAACACATACTTTAAGGATTAACATATTCAAGCTGCAGTCCGGAATATGCAAAGCAACAAAGTCAGCATAAACAATCACATCCAGAACAAAAAAAATAAGAAAAAAAATTTTATTAGCAAACTTTACTCTGGATAAAACATTTGGAAGTATTTTAGACAAGACTGTTTCAACTGTCTGCCAGCAACAAGCTGATATATGTGCTGTCACAGTTATATTCCTATAGCAAATATCTATATCTATAGCAAGCATCAAAGGGCTGTGTAATGCATTGCTGTATTATTCATCTGTATTTAAATCTTCTGAGTTTCTAAAACATTGCAGAGGTAATTGAATAAAACTAACAGGTGTGCAGACTGAAGGGCGTGCTGTGAAACATGTACCAGGGATGAAAGCAAATGCTGCAACTACAGACTGCAGAAACTGATTAAAATAACTTCAGACTAATAGAAAAACTAGTGAAACATTAGACTACTCCCAAAATGGCAATTATTTTCAGTCCTACTGCAAAGTTTAACAAATGGCAAAAACACAGCATAACACAGTCATATTAATTACATGGAGCAGTGAAACAATGCTCCCCTGTTGAAATAATATTTCACTAAGAACTAATACACCACAGCTTAAAACAAAAACAACCTTTTATTAAGCAGGCTAAATGCTGGTATTTTGGTTTTTACTTTATACTTTGAAAATATTTTTTCAGCAAACTTAGAATTGACATTTTTCATCGCAATGAAATAAATTAAGCAGAAATGAATGTGGTTGTGAAATAAACAAGTTAACCTGCTCTGACAATGAACTGGCAACTTTGAAACTGAAAAAAATCTTCCGAACAATAAAGACACATTTCATGGGCATTTATGGTTTACTCCTGCCAACAAGCTAATTCTCCTACTCATTTCCAGTTAAATAAGATCATTGTTTATTTAAGTTTGATAGCAATGGTATTTAAAATGGTACATTCAGATTTATATCTCAGGAAAGAAGCTGGTTTATTAATATGTCACCCAGCTACGATATTCAATTGGGAGGATGACAATAAAATGGCCTAATCTTACAGCAGGCAGAATATTTTCATAATTTGTTGAGTCCAAGAGATGGGAAGTTAAAGACGTGTAGAAAGACACGTACATGCCATAGGTGCACAGGTCCACTCGGACCAAACGACTCAGAAACCTCAGCCAACAAGGCTGAAAAAGCTCATTGTGACATAGCATGGCTTTTCTTTACACTAAGTGTTGGGAAGGTGGATTTAAATTATTTTTAACATTCTGAAATAGCCTGTAGATGCAGGTAAAATGTTGGTATGGTATTGGCATAAAGCCGGCCACACAATTTTTACCGTTTTGCATGGGTTAGGGGGGTACTGATTTCTTCAGCCACACCTCAGACCAGTTGCATCACCAACCTTTCATCCAACCCACCACCACTCACTCTCTGCAAGTCGCTACTGGAAGTTCTTAGAAACCAACAAGAATCACAGCCATTTGTGTGGCTTATATCAGAAAAAGAGGAAATCCTATATTGCTGAGATTTCAAATAATAGGGGGGTTGTCCCAATCCAATACTGATATCCAAATTTCATCCGATATCAGCAAAAAAAGATCCTAAATCTCCAATATAAAAAAGCCAGAAGAAACATAATTCAAATATATCTGCTTCTGTTTAAAGTTTCTGTAACCTGGATTCTAGATGGGTCAGATGTTCTCATACCTATTGTTGTCGACTATTTTTCTATGTTTGAATAAAATCGCTTGATCAAACATTTAGAAATGTTCCACACTCAAACTAAGTCATAAAAGTTGTATAATTTGTGCCGATTTCGAATCAGGTCAATGTCAGTATTGGTCAATACTCAAAGGTACCCTATTGGTATCAGAAATTAAAAAGCTGCATCAGAACATCCCTAAAGAGGATACAACAGAAATTAATAAAATATAGTATTTGCTACAAATCTATGGCTGCGGTTTATCCAGATGGTTAAAGAGCAAGACTTTCAGGTTTAAGTAGGCACAGAGAGTGCTATTTTTTGTTTTTTTTTTGCTATGTCTTATTCAGATAGTCACAGCTGGTCATTTAATATACCATAATTTTCGGACTATAAGCCGCGACTTATTCCCCATTTTTTTCCCTCGGGAATGCGGAGGTCCTTCGGAAGCAGACTTCTACCGCGAGTGGTACGAGACAGAACGACAGCGAGAAAGACGGACATTGCGAGCGCAAGACAGTTTGTGTTAAACATAAAAAACCTCCGGCTTATAGTCCGGTGCGGCTTGTATATGCACAAATCATGCAATTTAGCTTTTGCGGCTTATATTCGGGTGTGGCTAATAGTCCGAAAATTACTGTAAGCGGTTATTTAAAAATGGTATGAAGAAATGCCAACTACACTGTGATGTAAGGGTATCTGTGAAGCCAGGATAAAAACCGTGAATTGTGTTGTTATGCTGTCACCATGCAATGTGAGCGCATGAAGGGGAGTGGCGGCCTAGTGGTTACGGCATATAGCTTGGAATCCAGAGGTTTTGAGTTCGAGCCCCACTCCCACAGACTGCCACTCTGGGTCTCTGAGCAAGACCCTTAACCCCCGATGGCTCCCCAGGCGCCTCACGATGGCAACCCACTGCTCTGCAAGGTGAAGTATGAAAAGCACAGGTAAATGTCTCCAATGTGAGATCAATAAAGTTCAATTATCATGATGAATATTCCAAAAAAATATCAAATATCCCAAAAAAAATACTACTCAGGCAGTACAACACCAACTCCTTTCTTTTCAAGCGTTTCGGTGAACAGGTGCAAAAACAGTAACCCATATTAATGGTAGCTAGCTAGTTATAGTGAGTTTTCCACTTTATGTACACACAGAAATGCATACTGGGTACCAGGAACACATTTAAGATAAAGGCTATATATTCGTATATTATAGATTATCATTTACCCACATTTTTGGACTCCCTTCTTTTTTTTTTTATCTTACCGTTCACATCAATCTTTGTAAGCTTTCATATCTCAGCCTCTACATATACATAAAGAGAGGCATCCAGGCCACTTAATCTACGAAGCAAGATAGACAAACTACTTAGCCAGAAATCTTTGTATTTAATTCACCCTAGAAATGATATCCTATCAAATGTTGCGTCCATGGAGACACCTGCGATTGCAACGTTGCACACACTCCTACTGCGAAGACGACAATTATGCATATTGTGCAGCTTTAATGTAAAACAGAGCAAAGTCATTCGGCGGTCAGTTTGAATCAAGTAAAATTAAGGAATTCAAAACATTTTCTGCAAATATTGTGTTGTACTTTTCTTTTTTTAGCCAACCTGCTGTTCAGAAAAGAGTAAATATATTCTCTACTCAAAGCAAGAATCCCTGACAACATTTGAAAAAAGCCAGCACACCCAAAGCCTCTAAAGAGTATCTAAATTAGATTACAACAAGGACCAGGCAGAGCTTCCCAATCCTTTGTCTCGGGCATGTTGTTCCTTTTTAAACATCTAGCCTCCAGTTAGGACTAGGAGTCGCTGCAACACAGAGATAGTGCCCACAATTAGCCGTTTAGTTAGTAACGCAACGATTTTTAAATGCAAATCAAAATCCAAGATCTTTAACATAGTAGCATCATTTTCTGTGCTGCTTGAATATCTCAAAGCTCTAAAACTAAATCTGCTTTAACAGAAACAGTAGAAACTATACTGATGAACAAGCAAATAGAGGCATTTCTGGCTTGCATTTCAAGGTGGTCATGTTGGCCAGACCAACTGTTTGGTTTCCATGGAAGACATAACGACGTTAAAAGGAAAGAGTAGGATAGTATGAGTTGAAAGTGTGGTAAGGGGAGGAGTGAGAGCTGTGGCAGACAGTGAAGAAGACGGCACGGTGAAGAGGCAGGGAGGCACAAGTAATGGTGTGGCATAGAGGAGAGTGTGATGCTAGGATGGGATTTGAGTCTTTAACTTCATTAGTTCTGCCTCAGTCTGGGGTCTGTAGATTATGTCTAATTAAGCAGCTTAACATGGCTTAAAATGCACCACACAGAAAGCACAAGAGCCTTATCTGTCAACCTGCTCAAACGATTCTCCACTCCTCCTTTCATTGCCGTGGCAGGCTAACATAAATTCCCTTGCATGGCCTTTATGCTGGAGCGATTAGAGGATTTGACATCAGTGTGAGCTGGATAAAAGGCAGCTGCAACATTAGCAGAGAGGGCTTTGGAGTGAGCATGTGTGGCAGGGAGAAAGGCAGATGCTTCATTGCAGGATGCAAGGGTTGACATGGGAAGGTGGGCCTCGACACAGAACTCCTCCCGAGATGTACAATTAAATTAGTGTTAGCACTAAAACTGCCATATGTGGACCATACAGCCTATTAGAGGGTGTTAGACGATATCATTAACCAACCAACAGTAACAGGGCAGATGGAGATCCCTAACCAACATGTCCACATTACACCAAAAAGGTCAACATATTTACTGGAGGTAGAGTTTGTTGCACCCAAACCACACACACAAGTATTAAACCAATTAAGTGATTTACAAGCTTATCGTCTCTATTTTACAAAAGGAAATCCATCAAAAATAGGGATGCCCCAAAAATTCGGCCATTGAAAATCTATGTCAGAAAATGACAGAAAAGCTTGTTTTCGGTTTAAAGCCTATATACATTTAACGCAAGGAATGATCATGCAACAAACAGCACATCCAGCAAGGGGGAAAAGGTTCGCAACCCAACAGCATGGCCAGTATGCAGAAACGTTCAAGCTCATACAAAAAAAGGGACTGAAGCAAGAGATCACAGGTGGCGGAGCAGAGTAAGACTGCAACTAACGATTATTTTACACATCGATTAATCTGTCAGTTATTTTTTCTATTAATAATTGGATAGCAAAAGGTTCCGTAAAGTGATTTTTTTCCGAAATTAAATCTGGTGAAAGTAAAACATTTTTTACTTGAGGAGTTCTGGATAGAGAATACTGACAGAAAAAAAAATTTGTTTTTTTGTTTTTTATCTTTTTTTGTTTTATGATTTTTACAATTTTGGTATAATTGCTGCTCTAAGTGGGTCACTCTGTCAGCTAAAGGCATGTTTTAGAGCCTCTACACTCCAGATAGCGATTAATCGATGACTTAATCAGTTGATGATTATTTCAATTATTCGATTACTCACGATTAATCTGATAAATTGTTTCAGCCCTAGTGCAGAGTTTATCATAATTAGTGGTGCAAAAATTATGCCATAGAAATCCAAATGTCCCATGGCCTCTAAATGCAACACGGATGGAAACCAACATCATATCATATATTGGCATATCTACTCCATCTGTGGAGCAATTCTGGGGAGGCAAACGGCATAATCAAAATTTCAGTGGTAAATAAATATTTTTTGATACTTTAGCAATTGATTTATTGAAACGCCACGAAATTAGTCAGGGTTAGTGAACACTCTAGCCAAATATGCTATGGTTCTGATATTTGACCTAATTTCTTTCCATGTTTCGGTTTTCGTACTTGGTTTCTTCATTTTTTTGTTTTCAGTTTTTGCCTAGAATCTTCCTTTTGGTCCATCCCAACTTAAAACATAATGTACAAATATTCAAAGCGAGATAAATACCCTATCTTTCCATTCACCACCAAAGGCAAACCTGCACCCAGACCATGTTTTACTTCCTTCTCCCTCCAACTATGTCTTCCGTATTCATGTTATTATTTTTGCAAAAGCTGTATAGAAAACTAAAACTATGCAAAAAAACAAAAAAAAATAAACGATTCCCGCGAGTGCACAAACAGCCTACTGTAGTTATTAAGGCAGGATGTAGAGTATTATCTTATGTGCAGCTTCAGAGAAAAGATGGCTATGCTAAGAACTGGTCCATCTTGTTCAAATGCATAAACATGACAGAGATGGGGGAAACAGTTCCCACAGAGACTGTAATCCGCTGATGTCAGCAACCATAGGACAAAATCCTCTGTCTCTTTTTGACACTAACCCATCTAATTTACTCCAGGTGTAAATGCCCATGGGCAAAGGGATACAGGTATAATCAGCAGAAAAAATAAATGAGGTATTTAGATTTTAAAAAGCACAAGAAAGATATGTGAACTGATATAAAGGAGAAGCGACAAAAAGATAAAGTCAGCACCCAGGCAATGTGGGAAAAGAGAAGGAGAGCCGGACCAGAAACAGAGAGAGAGATGAGTGGAGAGCTGCTATCAGATAGAGAGGATTTACCCAGCCCTGGAACATTAATTTACTAAAGCCACTCTACAGAGGCCCATCAGTGGTGATCTGCTGCCAGATTAGAAGACAAAACCTCATCCCTTGCTTTCCCTCCAGCCAATCAGCACCAAGTGGCGTGAACAGGGTAAAGGATGAAGAGAGGAAGGAGAGGAAAGGAAACATTCCTGCCTTGTGAATTTAGAGAGGATACACAAAGATACTCACACACATATGCAGAGAAAACATAGAAGAGATTCGACTGGAGCCGGAGTTAATGCTGTTGTGATTTCTTGCCCTCAGGATGCAGCGGCTAACTCTGTCTGGTTGGAAGAGCCGGGGATTTGTCATTTATAATCAGTTTTCTGCTCGTTTTATCTGCACTTGCTTGTCCTTCTTTTTTGTTTTGCAGTTTATTTTCTGCCCCCAAAGGCTACTGCAGCATTCCTCTGTTCTGCTGGTACAATCATTCTCCAACCTTTCTATGGCTGCATCCATCTTACTAGCTAGACTGGAGACTTGGAGTGTTTCCCAGCAGTGCAAGAAGAGGGAACTGTGTTCCCTGGTTCCCTGACAGGGATCCCCAGGATTTACGTCCAATCAAAATGTCTAGTCATGGCCCAAAACCAGTGTCCTACTTAAAGACTGGGTGCAGGCAATGAAAACTGGTGATACACTGTAACCAACTTTTTGCTGGTTAACCACAGAGTCGTTCAGACCTTGACCGGAGGGAAAAAGCACAGAAACCAAACAAAGTAACTACAGTTTAAGGACCTCTATGTTTAAAAGTCGACAGGCATCCCGTGAGGTTAAACTCACAAAATGAAAAACTAAGCTTTGACAAAAGTGTAAACTGAAGAAAAAAAAGACGAAACCATCTTGTTACATCAATCAATTTCTGCTACGTGCAGTCAGACAATTAATATAGCTCTTTCTGCACATTGAAACTAAGATGTTTTCAATTAAATACAGTCTATTGGCATTTTATAACTACTGTAGCACCCATGACTCAATTTGTTGTTTTTTTTTAAATAGATTTAAAAAAGTCCCGATCAGGAAATCCATTTTAGGGAATTGAAATTTGAGGAGATGAGGAAGTTATGTAGATTTATGACATCAAAATTATTTCCAAGAGGTTAAAATATTTAAACTAAAAAAAAACTGATTTACAAACATGAGACAGTTTATTGTATCTTGGACTAAAACATTTTAAGCAGTAGGTTACTTCTACTTGACTGCACATACTTTGTTGGAAGACCCACATACAATGGATAGAGAGATATCTTTGCTTGGAATGAGAGAAAACAAATACCAACGGATATCTAATGTGAGACATGAGATGGCTGTGATTAAAACAAACATGTTTAGAACTTGTCTACTCCTCCCTTTGCTCTTTAGTAACTATTTTAGCATTTCTCAGCCTCTGACAGCCTATCATAGACCAAAGCTATCATGTAAATCATATTCTAGATAACTGTGTAGCAAAAAACATACAAACTTTCCAGAATTGCTTTGGAAAAATAAATGAATCATAATTCTAGTTCAAATCTGCTGTGTTTGTGGCATGCCAGATTGTACCAGAGATTTATATGTTTGCCCCGTCGTGGCATCGGATTCCTGACCATCAACTTCCCGTGTCTCCTACTTCGAGAGTGATGTAAGAAAGAAAAAAAACAACTGCAAGTCATTCCGTTCGCTCTCTCTGTCATCACTGCTTCCTGTTGTCCTGTTTGAAAATAATAAATACCCTCACAAAAGCCATAATAACTCCTTAAATCCACTAAGGAGTGGGATGACATCATATCTCCTGTCAACTATGACCTCCAGAGGAGCAGCGTGACAGCGAAGAAGATAGAAAAAGGCAAGGCCATAGTTGGAGGATATGTTGTGTGGTTGAAAAGCTGAATACTCCTAGCATTGCACAATTTCCTAGAACCTGATTATGGTCAAACACTCCCTCTGGAACCAGAAGAGGGAAGATATTTACATAGTTGTGTGGCACACACTGACGGAGGAAGCCTCTGTAGAGTACGAGTATGTGGAAACACAGTCGCTTTACGATTGTACAGTAAGCGCTTGACTTTGGCTCCATGTTATACTGTTCTCTGACACTTCTTAGGCTTATTTTATACAACAAAATCAAGCAAGAACTATTAACTAAGAGACAGCCAAACTGGCATCATCTATGTAGATCATTTTTGCCTTTTCAACACAATCTAAAGACGTCATGATGATTAAAAACGCTCAATCATACAGTCAACATGTTACCTGTATGGATGGACACAGCAAGAAATGGGAATAATAGGGGAGATGGTGTGTATTTATGTTTTTGTTTCCTTGCTGGGATACCGCTCAAAGTAAAGCCGTACAGTGAACTCTCTTTTCCAGCTTTTTCATAATAGACTTTTATAAAAAATTGCTTTGAGTAAAAACGTAGACTGCAATTAAGTGTCATAGGCATGACTTAAAATCCTTACTGAATTTGTTTAATTAGTTGCAGAAAAAAAATGTTCTTCCAATTATCATAAATGCCATTTTTCTCAGGTATAGAAGGTTTTTAAGACATAAACAGTTATTTGCAGCGTGCAGTACAGAATAAAGAACTAAATTGATGAAGTTAAGAGAATTCCATCTAAATCTTTCCCTTTGAGGATAATTGATTTAGAAGAGTAGGTCTAAAGCAAAATGAATCAATCTATCCATCCATCATAGTCTTTTTACAGTGTAAGTTTTCATAGCAGGTCTTGTCCACCACAAGCTTTAAATCAAAACAATCACCGTCTGCTCTACCTCATTCCAACCTATAGGCTAATTAAAAAGTACCAAGACTGTTGTTCAAACCGTTAAAAAGTGGAAGAAGCAGTTAAAACATTCATTTCGAACATTATTTGACTTGAAATTTGAGTATTTTTTAAGCTTTGAATAGTGAAATGAAAAGGGCAAATGTTAACAATTGCAACATGTAAACCGTCGCTTCTAGCATATGTCTTTGTCGGGACATGAGTGCAGTCCAAGACCTTTAACACATCAAACAATATTAACATAGGTTCACTTTACATTCTAGTAAACTTCCAAGGTGTAGGACAACAGGAACCAGGCCCTGTTCAAGCAACACACAACAAAATACACCAAGAAAATAAGGGCAGCTGAGAGAAGAGCCAGTTTAAAAAAGCCTCTCAGCGAACAACCCCAGCACAGTGGTCTAAACGGCTAACATCACCCCATGCACAAACAACCCTTCTGTCCTCGCACCCTGACCTCGAGTTAAGTTCTCCAAGAAGGACGTGAATATGCTCCTCAAAATAACAACATGTCAGTTTCTCCCAATCATGCCTGAGAACCTATACCGGTCTTCACTCAGCTATTCAGCAAATCTCTGAATCAATGTTACGGTCCCTCATGCTTCAAACCCTTCACCAGCATCATGGTTCCCAACAAACACATCATCATAGGATTAAATGACCACAGGCTCGTGACTCTGATGTCTGCAGTCATGTAATCTTTGGACCTACTGGTATTCAACCATCTTGCCAGGTTTCTGCAGCTCAGCCTTTAAAAACCATCCGCTCAGGCATCTTTCACCAAAAGCTCACAGTAGCAGGCCTGACTGGCAGCATCAGGTCACGGTGAGAAGCATCTCACTTTGACCTGAACAAGAATAATCAGCACCAGCACCCTTAGGGTGTGTTCTCTTCTCTCTTTTCGTCCCTTTGTACACAAATAACAGCACCTCAGAGGATCGTCCAGAAGAACTCCTAAAGTTATGACCTCCTTTTTATTAGTCAGATCAAGGACAATGATAGGTCTACATACGGAGAGGAGGAGGTCTATCAGCTGGTCTGCTGGTGAAGACAAAACCAGCTGGAGATTATACCATTTAAGACATTGGAGATAATAAGCTTCCAGAGGGCGCAGTCTTCTCTAACCATGCTCAAGAACACTGTGTCTATGGTGGATCACGTCTGGAAAAGGAACCACCTTTTCCCACAACACTGTTAGGAAAAAGTGCCCAGCAAAGACTTCATCTTCTCCAGCAACTAAGAAGTACAACTTTTCATAGGAGCTGCAGGTCCTTTTTAAAGATTATATGATCCATTATTTAGATTGGATATCCGATATAGACTAATTAGCTTGATCGGATGTAGGATGAAAGCTGCCAATCCAGCATTCTGATCCGGTCATTTCTTTTTTTTCCAACATCAACATCATACACAACAATGCAAATAAGGTAATCCACAGCAAGTTTCAGGCAGCTGCTATACTTTAAATTACAATTTGAAATATCTCCAGTGTACTTTAAAAGGAAGTGTTATTTATCTATTTTCTTTCTTTTTTTTTTTTTGCTAATGTACACTTTATATGTTGATAAATAACATTTATATTTGTGTTCATCTGTTAACTTTTTTTAAAGTGTTCAGCTGTTATGGCAAGGTTTACAGTTCATTCATTCAACAGTAGTATAGGATTGATATCTAAAGTCAACACAGGTATTAGTTTCAAACTAGACCAAAAACGAACTGGATCGAAGCATCTCTGCGACTTTTATCACTGCCTTATTTTAGTCTGAGTTTAGGTTGAGTTCAAACTTTGACATATAATTAAATCTGCAAAGGATCATTAGGACTAACCTTTTAATCATTTAATACTTTTAGGGGTCCTGGTTTGGGAAAAAGTAGCTAGAATGTCTGCAGACTCCACACATTCTGGACATAAACTATAAAAACAAATCTTATTGTGGGTCAAGAGCAAAAACCAGCAACCACATACGATGCATGATTGCACTTATTCAACCAGGTCTTCCTCTTTTGTAAAAACACTGTCTTATCTATTTTATTTTATTTTTTTTATCAAAACAAACTTGAATAGAGCAAAATTCCTTGTTTGTGTGGACAAAATTAAACAATAAAGTTTTTATTTTCCCAATCAGCACTGCTTAACTATATGGCTATAAGCTACAATCTCTGCTCACTGCTACAAAAAAAAGTAATTTAAATATCTATTTTAGTTTAAAACTTCCAATCTGTGTAGATGTAGAATATAAAATCTACCTCTAACTTTTTATTTAGCATACTTTCAGAAAATATATATAATATTCAAGTTTTTAAGAAGGTCTTTAGCTAAAGCTTACCTTTCACCGTCCCTGTTCTTTTCTAGCCATCACATGTGGTTAAGCTAAAGCAGACTTGGTTCGTCTTGACCTGACAGACTGCATTCTCCACGACCTTTTCTCTCATTGGGTAAAAAGAACTGCATTCTAATCTCTCCAACGGCTGTGACTAATATGAGCTGCAGCTTGGTGAGGTCGCTGTGTCTCCGAATAACCTTACAAACTAAAAGCAGCTCTGAGCAATGTTTACATTTTTTAAGCCAGTGTTTTTCTTAATTTTATCTGGTGAAGTTGGGGGCATATATGGAAGTCAGCAAAATTACAAAAGGGAGAGGCTAGACTTGTGCAGACTCACGCTCGGTGTATTTGTGCAGTTTCACAACACACTCTGGGAAGTTTGGAGTATTATTAGAATGAGAAACATGAACAAAACTTAAAAAGTTTCCCCATTTTAAATGTTTGCTCAATTATCAGTGCTCTGACTCACCAGCTGCTACAATAACAACAAGGATTCAGAATTGTGCTGTGACTAGCAGGATGGGACCTTAACTAAAATTAGCTTAATCATTGTAAGAATAACTTAACCACAAAGTTTCAAATCTGGGGAAGTTTGGGGAAATTTTGTAACAATTCATTTTTAATGTACAGGCCTGCATGAGTCAGCTGATACTAGATACTGACCCCTACTCCCCTTTACATGTGTTCAGAGCTATAAATGTAACCCAGTCGCATTTTCCTCTCAATCAGTGCTGTTAGATAAAGATGGGACACTGCAACAGGAAATGAACTCTGACATAAGTGTTATAGACCTTGAGGCCACTACTGCATCCTGGAAAGTTCTGGCACTGGCAAAGTTAAAAAAAATAATAAAAAATAATAGATAATATAGCCTATTCCCTTTGCTGTGCAAAGATTCTAAATATTAAAAGAAAAATAACTTGGAAAAAAGCCACTTTTCCCTTCCTAGTGTTTGATGGGCAGATAAAATACTGAACATTTTATCTTTCCTTCTCAATGAAGGAATCACAACTAAGATCATAAACCAGTTTTTTGGTTTAAAAGCCTCATTATGCATGTAATTTAAGGAGGGAAAAAGGTAGAATAATAGTATATTATATTATTATAACCTTATTTCCAACCAAAAGTTCCATTTCTAATAACCTTGTATATGTATTTCGTTTTTGTGTTATACCTCATTTGAATGGAAAATTCTATTTGAGCAGAGGAAACACATCATTTGGAAGAGGATAAGAAAGTCTTAATATTGCATAAAATTGCAGATTTGCAACCAGAACTAATAAAAAAATAGGGGAAAATACATATCAGTATTAAAGTTGCTATCAGGCGGAGTTGAGTTATTTTTTACTATCCATAAATTAAACCAGGGCTAACAATAACTTACAACTTCTTACTGCTTGTATAGGGGTTTCTGAAGGGGTGTGTGAGGACTTATTTGTTTCAGCATTGGACGGCAATAGAACTGAACTGGTAGAGAACGGATAGCATCTTGATTTTTTGCGCAAATATCTTGCTACCAATGTAACAGTGTATCTGTAGTCAAGTTACTTCACCTATTTGATTGTTTTCCCGCTTATCAAATTACCAAAAAAAAACTATCTTCTAGCTGCACTGTAGGATGGACAATTCTGATACATCTATTCTTTACATATCAGCCACTAAAGTCATTTTCATTTTGTAGTGTAGACAGTCTGCTCTGTTGTTCAGAATGTTGTTAATCTGCAGCTTATATTGCATTTTAAGCAAAAAATGTGTATATTTGTTGTCCAGTTTTGTCTTAATAACTAATCTGACTGGGTTATTCTGTCAATGTACAGCATGCTTTAGAGTCAGCATAAGTCAGTTATTTATCATATTTTAGATTATTTAAATAACTAAAGAACATTTTCCTGATAGATTATTTCAGCCCTGGTTCTTTGTAAACAAATCAGATTGTTTGGTTGGAACTGCTGCCTCATTATACAGAGGAAATTCTGTACAATGGAGATATTTTTTTAATAAAGGATGCATAGAAAATTCTTCAACATTTTGTGCAGACCATCCCTCATTTCCCTACTGGCTGTATTCCAGACAATTTATGACCAAGAAGGTTTTTCTTTAGCATAAATAAACATTCTATTTACCCAACAGTATTAAAATCACAGTAACAAGGTCAGAATTTGGTGAATATGCAAACACTGGCAGAGACTGATCTGTCTTTCTACCATACAGATGGAGCAGACGGCAAAGCAACAAACACAGCCAACAACACAGTAGAAACTGCAGGAGACAGAAGGATTGCCGCTTTAAAATTCCATACTGTGCTAGCTTCAAATGTTCACATTCAGGTTACATTTGATATGTAAAGGCAGAAATTAACCTGTGGATTTACAACTAATGTTTGAACAGTGGTTAGGTTTCATCCCGTATGTGTTTATTTCACATTCAAATAAATGAGTATAGGGGTCCTGGTTGGTTCCCAGTCAGTAAAAAAAACAGATACTTGTTTGCAAAAATGATAAACTGCAGGCTTGATGTATTTAAAAAGTCGGTATAAAAAACGCCTTTTTTTATTTTGTTTTTTAAATATTTTTTTAAAGACGTTGGGAAAAATACAGAAATCCTAGAACATGTTCCTACTCTATTCTTATAACATCAACCCAATTTGAAGTAATGCTGGAAATGGAAAAACTAACAACTGAGGAACTGCGAACCTACATTACATGTGTGATATATCATTTGAAAGCTAACCCCTTCTAGTTTCTGTAAATATAAATGAAAATAGTTTGAGTAAAACACAGCCTAAACTGCACCAGTTCAAACATGACTCAAAGTTGTTTTTTTTATTCACGAAAATATTAGGTCTCTTTCTGACAGCAGTAATAAAGACATGCTTGAGAATAGGGATGTCTCGTTTTATTACATTTGTTCTGCATCATGTCAACCAAAAATTCAGAAATTTTCAGATCTCTAGCTACAACAGTTCCAGAGCTTTGGGAATTTGAACTTTTGTTGTCACCAGCGTCTCTAAATCTCTCCGAATTGTGCCAAATGAATAGAATAACAATCAAACATTTTGATGGCCACGAAAAATTTATGAAGCAATTATTTTTCCACTTTTTTTCAGAATCAGTGTATATAACAAAATTTAACATTTATAAACCTAAAATACCATTCAAGTTTATAACAAAATAGTGAAACTGCTGCTTTTCAAACTAAAATAAGTGCAATTTTTCACCTTAGGCATTGTAATAAAACAAAATCAGCCTCCAAACTTCAAAAATATCGGAGCTTTGTTAGTAATCTGCTTCAAAAATCAGATTACCAACAAAGCTCCAATATTTTTGAACCAACTGTGCGCACTCATCCAGTCTCATCGGTGCATTTAACTCTTACACAAGCCGGTAACACAGCTCTGCTTTATGCAACCCTGCCATGTCTACAGTTGTTTGAAACCTTATTTCATGGGCTACAAAGCCAAACAGCCCACATGGTCTTAACCAATAACAGCAGGACTCTATGAGGTGTATTATCAATCTATTGCCTTATAGGTAAGAAGACGATGTAAAGAAACATATCAAACATCACAGACAAATTTTTGAGGAAGTAAGTCTCATTAGCAAGATGCTAAGCATGAGCTTTGACCAGCTAACTTTTCTGATGTCAAAAAATGAATGTTATGTGTTGATTTTCTCATCGTGCAATTTATTTATTATGCATCATATTCTGGATTACTTTTAATCTGTGAACCCTTATTGACAATGAAGTGTAAGAAATTGAGGACTGGATTTATAAAATGGCTTCTGGACGCCTTCAACAACATCTTGTGGCTTCTTTGTCATGTTTACATTTTGATATGTCTATATCTGTGTTAATTGTGCTTTGGTGCTCGCTGTGTCCATAAAATGAACTTAGTGGAAAATCTAAGCTTTCCAACGATGTCTAACATGTCTATACTGGTAAACATTTTAGAGTTGCACTTTTCGTGCATTCTGAGTTATTAGTTGTAAACGCTATTAGAATAATCGGGTGGGTTTTGAGAGGTTAACATGTCCAGACACATGAAATGGAAAAAGAAATTCAGTAATTTTACAAAGTTTTCAAAACTGCAGTAACCCTCAAAATTGAAAGTATGAATGCTGTAAAGATGTATGACTGCGGTAAAAAAAAAAAAAAAACACGGACTACTTTTGGTGCAACACGTTTATCTTTTCCATCCATCTTTTCCCGCTTTAGTCACCATATCTTTTGCCCACATCTTTCTTTTCTGCGACTGTTTCCCCAGCTGAGAGACAATGATTTGGACATCATTAGCTAAGTGGCGGCTGAATGGCAAGCGTCTGTGCCGATCGATAACGGCAGGCCCCGGATCCGGCCACTGGCAGAGCAGTGCTTGCTCATCAGCCCTGGGCCTGCCGGAGCCAGAGCTCAGGCCACAAGCTGGGACGGAGCCAGATGAGGGATGTGAAGGTGTCAGAGCCTCACTGCCTCTGATAACAAATGGCTATGGAGAGCCACCTTATCTTCTCACCTTAAAGGGGCAATGACGCCCACCATCACACAGCTGGCAAAATAACCATCCTCACCCTGACAGTTATGTGAATGCTTACATTGTTTAGTAATTGAGTAGGGGCCATAAGCTTTTACACCGTTTATTTTAGCATCAAGATAAACCATTTCCTGAGTCCATTCTAAAACATTTACAGCTGAGTTAAAGCTAACTGGAACACCAAAAGCTAACGGCTGGATAATTATTTCCTCATGTTAAAAACGCCTGCAGCAAACTACGACTGAAGAATACCTAATCCAAATGTCATAAAGCATCTCCTAAAATAAAAGACAATGTGTCAGCACCTGTTCGCTGGGGAGATGCCAAACAGGTGGGCAGATTCTCCTCAGGTGGCGTCTGAAGCTAACATCTAGTGACAAGGTGGTGACCTTCCTCTGTCCTTAAAGACAACTCATGCAACCCCTCCTCCACAAAGGACAGCAAAAACAAATTCCGGCTGGAGGGGGAATAGAAGTAAACAGCAAAAAAAATGTTTTCTGTGACGACCAAACGACATGAGAGTGGAAAAAAGACACAAGGACGAGAATAAGGGATCAATGAAGTTGGTGAGAAGTTCAGGAGAAGTCACAAACTTTACTCTCAGAAAGAGTTTTTGGTTGTGCACACAGAACCTTTTGTTCATCTCTTTCTGCTCCACTTCTGTCCCTGACCCCCTTTTCTCAGATGTAAATCATGATTAAAGCCACAAAATTTAATTAAGAGTATGTTTGAAGCAGAAGAACACCCCTGTGTCTCAAAGTCTCCACCGATCTGTTCTCTGAGTGCTGCAGGTGAACAACACATCCAATGACGGTGTCAGAAATCCACTAGAGACGGCATGATAAACACAGACCTGAGGACAGGTGAGCTCAAAGGAAATACTAACATGAGTGCCAAATTAAATTCATAAAAATGAATTATTACAGAAAAAGTAGAAGATTTGCAGGGTTAAGCTCTTGGGGCATCTGCTTTCATGTCAGAGTGACCGAGATTTCCTGATTGGCTAATTTGTAACAAATGCTGATTTAAGAATGCGACGCCTCCCCACAGCAGTTTGTGACCAATATAGAAACTAGCATGAGGAAGAGAACGTACAAATGTTCCAAAACTAAAAAAAGTAGAATAACTCTTTCCAATGACAAGCAGATTCTAATTTAAATCAAATTATAGACAGGAATTACCCTTCCTTTTGTGTTAACTTTAGTCTAAAACCTGAAAAAGACATTCGTACCTGAGGTTTTCAGTCTCTTTGATGAGATAACAAAGACTCAGAGAGACTAAAGATTTTTCTCCTGTCGCTGTACGTTGCTGTTCAGCTGACTAACAGAAGCCTCTTCTATCTTTTCTTTAGTTAAGAAGAAATTCAAAAGCAAATGTCACTTTTTTTTGTTAAAGGCAGTTAAAGCAGCTGATAGTCTTAAACATTAGCTAAGTAATAACAATTTAAAAGAAAATCAAACATACTGGATGAGCATTTTAATCTACAACCAGTTAATTATATTAGTATAGCAACATTGGTAGTAACTGGGTAATGACTGATGCTTCTTTTAAATGTAAAATAAAAGACATAAATGTTGTATTTTCTTTGCGTAAAGCTTGTAAACCCAGATTTCTAGACGGACTAAAAAAGTCAGAATTCTGAGAAAAAAGACAGAATTCTAAGATTAAAGTCCGAATTCTAAGATAAGAGTCCGAATTCTGAGAAAAAAAGTCCAAATTCTGAGAAAAAAAAGTCAGAATTCTAAGATTAAAGTCCGAGTTCTGAGAAAAAAAGTCCGAGTTCTGAGAAAAAAAGTCCGAATTCTGAGAAAAAAAGTCACAATTCTGACTTTAATCTCAGAATTCTGAGGAAAAAGTCCGAATTCTGAGATTAAAGTCATAATTCTGAGATTAAAGTCATAATTCTGGGATGCACACACATTTATAGGGTTTTTTTGTGCTATATGGAATTTTATCGAATAAGCCAATAAGAATGTGCACACAGACAAATGTAACTATTTTTTTTTACCATCCTGTGGCTACTCTGCCAACCCCCAACAGTCGGGATTTTTTGGAAATTAGTCATTAAGATTAGTCGACTAATCGAGAAATTAGTTGAAAGATTATTCGTTAGAAAATTAGTTGTTAGCGGAAGCTCTATTTCTGATTATGCATTAAAAATCTTTCACAAAAACCTGCTCAAGTGTCATGATTTGTTTTGTGTAGTACGGTAGATCTGTCGTTTTACCCTTTCATGATGCCCATAAAGACAATCATAAGGAAAAGTTAATGATTAATATTATTCTTTGGCATCTTTTATAGGCAGCTAATAAGATTAACTTTCTAATAATTATATAACACCAAGAATGCAGACAGCAGCAGTGTTAAAGTCACCATTTTTATTGTATAGGGCAGATTTGAGAAAAGTTAAACATTTCTACTCCCTGTTTTTATGTATTATTTCTGACATATCCAAGCTCATGTTTATAAGTCTCTTTATTTCCAGTCCCACGAACATTAAGCTTCTATTATCCAATTAAAATAATAGAAGAACCACAAATATGTGCCATCTGCTTACAGAAAACAATTTGCATTTAACTTTACACAGGGAGTAGTTTGAATGCCAAAACCAACAACTACAGGTAGATCTATCAAACGGAAATAAGGTGTGTCTCCACCTGACATGATTCAGACCAGCAGGCATGCACAAAGTGTTTAGTAAACAGAAACCAATTTACTGACTGACTACCGGCAGCTTAGAGGACGCTATTCCAGTTGTTGTTTTTTTCTGATTCCTTTAAGTTACAACAACATTTAATTTCCCTTTGGCAACAATAAAGTATTTCTGAATTGTATTTTTATAAACAGGCAGCCCTGTGCTTATTATAAACAGTAGAAAAAGGATTACTGTCCCATTAGGTTATGCCACTGCCAATAAATCATGCTTGAGATTACATCCAAGTCCATCAACACTAATAGTCATGTGCATTTATGGTGTACCACAAAAGCTGATTCTGATCAAAGACGAGGCTTTGGTCAACATAGATGCTACCATAAACAGATGTCTGTCACCAGAAGTTAAATGCATTAGCATCAGCTATTCACTATTCTAGAAAAACTTAAAATACACTCACAGTCTAAGCCTTTGGTTCTTCCTAGATCTTATTAACTGATGCAACATCAAACAGCTTTGATCCTCTAATCTTTGGGCACTTTTTTGCCATAAAATATAAATTCCTGACAGTCCTGTGGGTTTTACATTTTTCAACCAACATATCAGCATTAAGATTATAACATGACTAAAGAATCTTTGTCAACCAGGCATTGGGGATGCTCCAATTCCCTCAGTAATGAAGAATATACGGTTTTTTCAAGCCCTTAAAAATCGAAGGTCCAAAGGGGTCAGGGTTACATTTTTGCATCATGAATTATGTGTTGGGCATATTTTTAACGATTCCTCCTCTTGTCACTTTACACATTCGAAAAAAAAAAAATCAAATTTTGTTCAGCTAAAAAGTTGTTCTGTTTTCTGTCCAAAGTTTTTTTTTTTTTTTTTTCATCTGCTGACAGTTGAATGAGCACAGCTGTGCTTCCTCACTACAGTCATTTCAGGCATACTGGATGCAAGCAGTGCAAATATAAAAGGATAAACATTATTGACAGGTAATATTTTGTGTTGCAGTATAATGTATGGAGAACGTTAATATCAAATAGACCTTTAGTCACCATGACAACCAGTTATGAAAAGGTGAGCTAGCTCAAAGCAGGACAATGGAAAGGCAACAAAAAAAAAAACTTTTAGTCTCAGATATAGTGGAAATGTATGCTTAACTGACACTGAAATGTATGTTGCGGTTACATAGGTAAGTCGA
>NW_015150921.1:362562-388911 GCF_000732505.1 Cyprinodon variegatus | reverse complement strand
AGACATTTTGTCAACACTTCATTTTTAAGAGAGAGTAAGACTTTCAGCAGGTAACAGGAAGGTTTAAGGTCTTTAAACCAAGGTGGTAGATCTCATGTTTTGTGGCTTTGAACTTCTCCAATCAAGGACCATTGTAGATTTTAAATAGAAAGAGAGGATCTACATTCTCTAGAAGTCAGGCGACGAGGGAGATGACCAGAAAAAAAAAGTTGGAAATGCTTTTCCTGCATCAGGAACACTCAAGTTTTACAATTAAGAAGTATGAATTCCCAAATAACAACCCAAAAATCTTTACTATTTCCAATAATAATGTCTTAACTCTATCTTTCCTGTTAAACTGTCTAAGTCAACAGTTGCATCAATATAAAAGAAAGCCCCCTGAGCGATTTTAGACTTATCGCTTTTACAAAACTTGGATAACCCAGAGGCATCACCCATTTGCCCTAAAATAGAGGACTAAAAAAATAGACTCCATTGTTACTCTTTTCCAGCGCCTCTCCTCACCTTTGACCCTATGCTCCCCACCCTCTCCACTTCTTCTGGCCCACCACTTCCCTCCCACTCAGCCATGCATCGTAGGTGGAGTTTCTAAAGGAAGCCCAGGGGCAGCAACAGTGAGAATTCTCAGTTAGAATTTAAGTAAGGAGTCTTTTTCTGCTTGCATCCACCCAAATTTACACAATGAAGTAGAAAAAGGTGGGGTTATAACGAAAAGATCACAATTTTAGATATATAGATATATTCTATGCTAGCTTTTATTTGCTCCCTGGACCTCCTGCATCTACAGCCTATCAGCATACAAAGCTGTCAGCAGCAATACTGACTCATCCCAAAATAATCAGTCGCTATTAAACCCCCAATGTGTAATCGAGCGTTTTTTCATCCCTGGCCAATCTTTTTTTTTTTTTACCTAGTTCCCAAGGCAACCCTTGGTGAACTTTCCACCTGCAGAATCTACTGGAGCTGCATGCAGGTGGAATAAACTTCTGCATGAATCCAAACAATTCAACCCTGAATGGTGGCCCAATTTCACTGGCAACAACTCAATCATAATATCTTATCTACGGACATGCTGACTCACGGAATTCAGCTGCAGCCAATAGCCGAGCGGCAGGGTTACTTATGGCCGACATTGATTGGTCGATCCATGAGCACAAACACCAAAAGGGCACATACCAGAAACACAGCCTGAAGCAGAAACTGGCAGCAGATTGCTCGCGCTTTGTTTCAATCTCACTGCCTCCAAACTGACACCCGACTTTGTTGTGTCACTCTTTTTCCTTTTTCCTCGTTCTTCCCAGAATTCTCTGCACCCGGGCTCTCCAAGGCTTTTCCACATTACCACAGCCCCTTGTTCCTCTGTTGTGTAATTGGAGCCTGGAATGGCAAAACAACAGGCGCTCGTTTCCAGAGGTCACCATTCCCTCTGCGACTCACATCCTGGATCTTCATCTCCATGGTCACACTAAGTCCAAACTATTTTACAGTTGTTTTTCGTCAACGTAAGCCTTGCTTATACTTATTTGCATGAGACGGTTTCTCTGTACAACAAAAGAATGGACATTGGAAATAAAAATACAGTTGGCAAAAGAAGCTTGGATTTCCACTGAAGGATTTCCAAAAAGATTGGAAGTTTGAGGAAAAATAAATACCTGGAAAAAGTAAAACGTCAATTTTTCTTTATGTCTATATGTGTAAATGAAATTATAAAAGGTCTAAAAATCAAGGTAATTGGCAGATATTACAAAATATTGTGCAAATAAACAACTGTTGCCACAAGATGAACTATTAAGCCAACCTTTTACAATGCCGATTTCCTAGGATGACGCTCTAAACAGCAATTATAACAATTTATCAAAATACATTAAAATAATCTAAAATAATTATTGGATCAGAAGCTTTAAGCCTTGTGTAAAGAACTAAAGAACTGATCATGGCATCCTGTTTTATTAATAAAAAAGAAATATACCTGCAGCAAACTGGTTTTACATAAGCCTCCTGCTAATACCTGAATTATTTATTCAAAATCATATAAAACATTAGTATAAGCCCCGCCCCTTTGAGTTAAAAATGCATTATTATTAGTTATGAACGTTAAAGGACTAATATAAGAAGGCTAGACTTCCTACAGCAGTGGACACCACAAAAAAATCCTACACAGCAACTGGAAATGTAAAATGAACCAGACAACAGAGACAGAACAGGACCTCAGTTGGACTGACGCGGGCACACTTTCTAATGGAAATTCAGATACAATCATCCCAGAATGCACTTCTCCCTGCCTAATAATCAGACACTAGAACAAGGCATCCATTGAGAGGAGAGAGTGACAGTAATCTGGTCCAGAGGACTCCAAAGCTGACCACTATAATTAGCTCTTTCTATCCATCAAACACAGACTTATTGTCAAAAATAAAATAAATAAAACAAACAAACAGGGACATTCCTTTGTACTAAAATTGGGAAGAAATTATGAAAGCGCAATTTACACAAGTAGGAAAATTTGTCATGATGAGTGTATAAGTCAGCTCACGCAGGAAGAACGGATGTGAAATCTGCTGATGAGCAGGTAAGAGGCCTATGATTTACCAAGCAGCAGAGTGACAAATAAAAGGAGGGGTTAAAGTGGATTATAGTAGAAAATCAGGTTAGTTCTAAATGATGTGCATTTGTTTTACACCAGAAAAGGTTTTTTTACACCTATATAGAAGATAAACTAGATTTTTGATTTTAGCTCCATGCAAAAACTCTGTACAGGACACCGTCATCCAATAATAAAAACAAAAAAAATGCAGATGCATCTATCCGGCCTACATCCAGAGCCAAGCTTGCACTCCTCTAATCTCAGACGCAGTAAAAAAAAAAAAAAAAACCAAGGCTTCACATCTCGATCCACAGCCCTAAGGCAGAATGTCAGGGGTGAACGTGGGGATCTAGCCTGCTGCCTGAACAAATGGCACAACTATTAGAGGAAGACCAGACTTCCCAGAGAGGTGTGACTGCATTGCAAAGGGGCCAATCAAGCACAGCAGAAGAGAGCTGACAGCTGATAATGCATTTACCTGTGAGCAAAAAGAAAATCACCATATTTCCAGGAAAAGTTAACTTCCTCCTCAGGTTGCTTATCCTAATAGGACCGAAAAGAGACGCCGTATCAAATATACGGAGTCAAAACAGGTTGAGCAAATGAGGGATTATGAGTAACTAGCTTTGCTGGAAGAGACCATCCCATTCATAACACACAAAAACAGACAACAGACAGTTCCTGTTTCTTTTTTTCTTTTTGTTTAATCAGGCAATGACATAGCAGCAGTGGCAGTAAGGACATGCCACTGTTATCTCCCAGCCAGCATCCACTTGTAAAAAAAAAAGGCACTTAAAGTCCAGTAGGACTCTGACAAGGGAGTGGCCGCAATGACCATTCTGCAGCGTAATGAAACTCTGACACATCAGTGACTGATCTAGTAATAAAATGGAAGATAGACTCGTGACAGCAACCGTTCTAAATTGAACCCTTTTCAAATGTACCCTCATATCAGAAAATAGGGAGGCATGTCCTGCCTGTGCCATGTGGGAAGACTCAGCTCATGTGCTACAAAAGGTCTCATTTATAAATGCACCGATCAGGCTGAGACCGGCCAACACCGATTATCAGCGCATAAGGACTACTTTTATAGCGGTTGTAGCTTTGAACCGATCATTATGGATCTACCAGATTGAACTAATTTAATTTCGAAGAATGCACCCCTGGGATCATCACTTTATTTAACCCCCCCAACAACAAAAAAATATAAAAAAATCAACATAATTCAATTAGTTTTATTGTGTTTAATGAAGAACTGAGGGGACAAGGTTAAATAAGATGACTGATTTCTGGCCAGATGTTTAGTCTGTCTGTAGAACTCAAATTTAATCACAATAGTGTTAAGCTTTTTTTAATCAAAAGGTACCAAAAATATGCCTGTGTCACTATAATACCCAGCTATTTGGTAAATGCAATGTTGAGTTTCTTCAGGCCTCAGGATTATTCAGCAATGCAAAGATTTGAAGGGTCCACATTTTTTAAAAATCTCCTTTCTCCTCTTTAAACTCAGTATTTCAACCAGCATGTGTTACTGTGATCTACTCATATATCATTATTAGAATAATCATTATGATTACTAGGAGTGCTTTACATGGTGCCAGCCCTCTGGGGGGGCTGGGTTCACTCTTGTTATTCACAGTGCAAACCAACATGCTCTGCTTACAATTAGATAAACATTTTTTATTTCTGATTTTTAAAGCTTTGTAATAATAACTGGAAAGGAAGAGTGTACATACCATAAGTGCTGCTGTTTCTCCACTCCTTTCTTTTTTTATGTCGCTGCTCTGCCGGTGGAAGACTTTTAGAGCAACAAAAACAAAAAAAGATTTACAAAAAACATGGATTAGTTTTCTTATTTTCTGGTAAACACGCCGTCTGACCCATTCCTCCCAACACTAGGAGCTTCCCCCCCTCCTTATAGTCTGAAGTTTTCAGATACTTTCTCTTTCAAGGGAAAAAAAACAACTTTTTTCTGATCAAAAGCAGATTTTTCTTTTCCAAAATAAAAAATAAAAAAAAGAAAGTCCCGTCCCTTTCACAACGGCTGGAAATGTCTGGCGAGTCGAGAGAAAAAAGCGTTTCGGTGTGTTTTCCTCCTTCTTGGATCACCAGCGCGCTGTTTTCACCGTTTATTATTATTCCCTTTGTTTAGTCAGAAAGAGAAAAAGAAAAGAAAAGAGTCGGTGAGGAAAGCCTGCAGAGCTGTTTCCAGCGTAGGACAGCTTGCTGTGTTTTCCTTTCTCATGTTAAGCCCATCTAGCAGGATAGAGGTGATGACGTTGTGAACAAGTCGATTTTTTTTCCTTCAGCTTCTCCAATAATGGCGGCGGACCTTCATCCACTCAGAGCACAGACTCTCCCAGCGGTTTGTGCTCACTATTACAGCACAATCACACTGCTCCTGATTTGCAGCACAGCCCAACGCCTCTATAGTCTGCATACGTGCATTTTAGGGTTTGTTTTTTTTTCTTTTTTCTTTTTATTAGGTGAAAAAATTTTTTATTTTCGCTGCTATTTACAAAAGGTCAGAGAAAGAGTTTCATTTCCATTTTATATCGAGATATGTAAATCATTTGGGATGTATATCTTAACCTTCCTGTATGGAGGACCAACTGTGCCATATTTAAAAATAAATACAGAAATAAATAAATGCTCAATAAATAAATAAGAATACAATTAATTGTCCTCCAAAATACAATTAACCAATAAATATATTATTCTCTTTTAATTAGCTCCTTTATTTATTAAGTTGACCCTAAGCCCTCCCTCATTTGCATAATGAGGCAGAAACGCATACAGAAATGTAAATACGACAGACAGAAATAAATAGCATTGAAGCAATAAATATGGTTAAAAAAAAAAACACGATGGAAGAATAAAACAGACAAAACTATTATATCATGCACATAAATAAATACTTTAAAAATAAGTAATAAATAAAGAAAGTTGAAGATTATAATGGACAAGAAATAAATAAGGTAAATTTTACAAAGGTGAATAAATAAAGAAGCTAATTAAAGGAGATATATACGTTTATGTCTCACTGTATAATTTCATTTTTACCTACATAATTTGTTTGTTTGGTTTTTTTTTTTGTATTTTCAGGGCAATTAATTGTTTGCTTATTTATTTACTGAGCATTTATTTATTTCTGTATTTATTTTCTTAAATATGGCAGAGTTGGACTTCCATATTCCTGAGCCTCTGGTTCACGGCATTCATTCAGTTAAAATGCAAGATATATATGTATATATATATACACACACATTTACTCATCGCAAGGGGGGATTAGATTATTTTATCTCTCTTTTTTTGTCTGGTTTTGTGTTTGTGAGAGCATCTTCTGTAGTGGTCTGTCTTGCTCAGGAACTGGAGAGGCTTCTGACTGAAGACACTAGTTGCATTTCCATTACAAATGTAAAATTACTTTGATATCTGCCAAATTTTGAAAAGCATCAGTTTTTATTGGTGTCAATAAATTATAGGGTTTCACTGACAGAAATGTAATATATGTTATACATAAGTCTGTTATTTCTTATTGATTGATTGATTGATTGACTTTATTGATCTCACAGTGGAGAAGTTTACTCATTCGTTCATATTTGCTTATCAGGTACAACCTGAAAGTTGCAATCGTTATGTTTTTGTTGCCGTAGAAATTGTTGTTTATATAATTACATATGAGCAGGTTTGGTATTTATGGAGGCAGACATCTTTGTTCTACAGCAGCGTAGAGCTGAAGTAATGACTGTAGCAATCACCATTATATGTGACTGCAGCAAGTTAGGCCTCAATAAAATGTATATCCTACACAGACTGATAAATAGTAATTAGAAAATGTTCTATTTAAAGAAACGTCATCATCATTTGATGAAGGCCACAACGGCCTCCATATTGTTGGGGAGAAGGGGTGGGGGGGAGGTTTCTGTCTCTGCAGTCTGACCATTAGATGTTGCTGAAAGTTACACACTGTAGCTTTAAATAAGTACAAAAATAATCTTTGTAATGTAAACACATGACATATATTTATTCTTCAGTTACGGCTCTAGTGCTCATTGCGTTCAATCTTAGCAAACTAAATGTAAAAAACCCTTAGTCTCCTCATGAATCCAAGTATGCCACGTCAAACTACTTCTGGTCTTCTTCGTCTTTTTACAAGAACAATAAGGACCAGTTGCAGATAACATGACCTTGTCTGATGCGAAAAAAGTGTTTCCATAGCAATTTTGCGACTATAATTATTTCACTGCGACCAAAAAAGCTCCCCATCAAAGTGTAAAAAAAAAAACATGAACATTTTCTTTCACTTGCTTTCCATTTAGGAAATTTATTTTCATTAATACAGTTTCTGCACTTGACGGTTTATGAAATGCAGCGGCTGTTGTTTAACAATCAGGTATGTTGGAATTAGAGTTGGAAATACTTTATTGATTCCAAGTCGTGAAATTACAGACACATGTTCAGTCATGGGCGGTTAGAAGCCCCTCCCAGCCAATCATAGGCCACACCTACCAGGTGAATTGTCGTTCAATTGCTTCATGATGCCTCTGTGATATTTTCTGGTCACCAGTGGAAATCTTTCATGGATCATACTGATACACTCAGATGAATGAGGCCTGTAGTATTTGACATGTTGTTTTGGATTATTTTTTGACCCCCTGGATGGATTTTTCACGTCTTTAGCTTGGTCATAAGGTGTAATTTGGTTAGGCCTGTTTCCTGGGAAAAAGGACCACTGATTCATGTGCTCTAAGTCGCTTTACTGGAGTCCCAGAGCCTCAGAGATGGATGTGTTCTATTCCTCTTTTTTTTTTCTCTTGTTCTGCAGTTCTTTCAATAACCAAGCCTGGGTGTGGCCTAAGAACAGTGCAAAAAAAAAAAACGATGAATAACCTTAGTTAATTCATGAGTTAACAAGCAGCTCATTACTTGAACGCATTTTGTCGGCTGTTTGCATAAATCGTTTTTCCCTTAATCAAAGACATTGTCATTTAAAAACTGCATTTTGTTTTTACTTAGACTATCATTTTGATATTAAAATGAGTTTCACGATTTAAACCTAAGAAGTGAAACAAAAAATATGTGAATATAGGAAATTTGTGGTGAGAAAAGCTCTTTAACTGCAATGTAGATTTTTCTTCCTAAAGGTTTCCCTTTTTACATATAAAAATATTTATATTTTGAGCAGTTAATCAAATAAGACCTTAAAGTGCACCTCAAAACTCAAATCCACTGTTTTTAGTTTGTGTAAGATTGATCTACATAGGGCTATTTTAATGTTACTGTTCATTATCCGACATTGTAATGGGAGATCTTTTACTGCAATTTCATCTCAAAACATTCTACATGCTGGGAAAGTGGTTTAATGATGGTTGCTTATGTTAAATGTTCCTATTGGTTCAATATGCCTACGTCTCAGGTACAGACATTCATCAACCTCCCTTAGCAATTCAATAGCTACATAATTTCTTACTTAAAAATAAATCTTGAAAATAATTGCTTGCCTTAAATAACATACTGACAGATTTTTCTTACTTTTACACTGTGATTATACTGACTATACCAGATTTCAAAACATGAATACAAATTTCATCCAAGTTATCATAATGAAGCAACGATTCTATAAATATCTCAAGTATTTCAGTTCAAAATATTTTTATTACCTATCCTTTCCTCATGTGTCACACATACCACTTCCATTCTTTTGCAGATGATCCACTTTCTCGTGCACAAATTCAAACATTAGTCCTTTTCTGACACACTTGATTTGACTGTCCCTCCTTGATTCTTCACCCAATGAAGAATCCACCTGATGACTCCGACCTGAAGCCTAATTTAGCTGCTGCAGCAGCAGAGAGGGGAAATATTTCCTTCCTGAGAAAATCAATCATCTCAAAGGTTAGTCTTAATTGCTTGAGTTGTGCTCAGAGTCCTTCATTTGATAAAAGAATTACAGTGGAGAGGTTGGTACTTTGATAAGTTCAGCCAGTGAATGATGAATAATTTAATCTTCTGAGGCTGTCAGCGGAGCTCTACTTTATAGAAATGACTGCAGAGTCACACAAGAGCTCCGACAGATGTTTAATGTCTTATACTTGGATCCTCTTATGAGTATTTTCTCTGTCTCCCTCTGTTAGTTCTTCAACTTCCTTAAATATGCCATTCTTCTGTAATCCTTTTAATATTGAATTATTCTTTATGTACCCTTACAACCAACTTTATTTAACTTTTATCTTATTTGTAGAAGAGTTTGAGCTTTTATTGCATGAAATGTGACTTTTTATTAATGCCGACAAGCAGTGTTCTGAGTAAATGCACACTTTGATGTCCAGTCACATTGCTTGCTGTATTTTGGCAATGTTTGCATGACCCCAATGGACTGAAGCTTAGTTAGAAGGGGTCAAAGTTTCTTCTGGATAACCTGCCTCTGTATTAAAGGCCTTTTTCTTTTGTTTTTCTCCCTTCTTTTCCTGCTTCAGATGTAGTTTTATGACACTCTGTGCTATCAAGGTAATTTAATCTTGCTTAAAGATTGCCCCAGTTATCGTTATTTTATGAAGTGAAGCACATTACTGCCAAAATGAGCGTTGGGAGTTATTTGGAAGAAAAATCTTTTTTTGTCGAACCACTAGTTAGCTTCCGCTAACATTGTTTTTCTTTGGCTTTTGCTATTCCACCTCAGCTCTTTTCAGAATTTGCAGCTGACATATTTCCGGTCCCATAAGTCAAGCACATTCCTTTACTCAAAGTTGTGCAATCCCTGACAATCACAGTCCACCACCTCCCCTTTTCCCTGAGACTCGTTATACGCCCAGAGTGCTCACAGGGCAAGCTGTCCAAACTGTCTGGGTTATGTCCTCCAGTGAGCTGGCAGCCCAGCCTGACTTGTATATAAACACTGAGTACTAACTCTGTTGGCTTGAAAAAAGCAACAAATAATAAATTTTAAAACACAGCAGATATTTATATGAAGATCTACACACAAACATTAGTACACTAGGCTTTTTCTATGTAAAAGAAAATATGGTTAGTATGCTTGGGTAAAATATTTCAGAATTTTCTCAGCTTTTAATAAGTATACTTGTACTTTTCAGTTGAAAAAAGGTGAAATTAAATGGTTGGATAAGTTTGCATATGAGGATTTGTTTGGTGAAGAAGTGAAAGTTTAAATTTGTGTTGAACAGTAAGTCTATATCTAAACAGGTCTAAGTGAGGTTTGTCTGTTCCAGAAGGTTTTCCCCCATATTTTCTTTACTCCATCTTGGATTCAAAAACATTGACCATTGGAGAACTTCCACGGCATCTTGTCAAAATGCATCCGCTTGGGGAAAATCACAGAAAAATGTCCACGATTTTTAAATATACCATGAAACACCATAAACTCAATTATCTTCAAGACGAAAAAAAGTTTTTTAACAAATGAGGAGTAAGGAAAAAAAATCCAAGAGGCCCACGGTAACTTAAAAAGAGCTGCAACAATCTATATGTAATGTATGTATAGTACATCTATATACGGTAGGTTACAGGTTTTAATTTCTGTAAAAATGGGCAAATATACAGCTCCTCTTTTTAGATGAACCGTTACTGGCATTTGGCATTATGGCTGAAACTACATATCAGAATCAGAATCAGAATCAGAAATACTTTAATAATCCCAGAGGGAAATTACTTTTGTTACACGCTCTAGTTACAGTTTTACATGATATATACACACATCCAACTATACAATATAATAAAGATAAAAAATAAGAATATTGTATCTTTAGTGCAGTGGCCTTAACTCAAGTCCTTGAGGGCAGGTGTCCTGCTACTTTTAGAAGTGTCCCGTCCCCCATACACCTGAATCAAATAACTAGCAGCCAAGCTCTGTTAATTACAGTAGGTCAGAGACAAGTAAGCTTTACTGCTGCAGAAAAACATCTAAAAGCTGCAGAATATTGGCCCTCTGGGATTTGAGTTTGAGACCACTTTTTTGGGGCAAAAACAATATCATCATTAAAATAAAAAACAAGCTCCCTGTGAAGCATGGTGGGGGAAGGATCATGCGATGGGTGCTGCTTTTTGTAGCTGGAGCTAGGACTTTGGTCATTAGCAGTTCCATACGTGGGGCAATGATACAGCAAAATCTTCAAGCTTGTGTTTGAAAGATGAGAGAGAAGTGGAACATCCAAATACATCCATATCAAAATTAGAGCTAGCCTGACACAGACTGAATTACATGGAGCGTAATTGATACAAGTTTACATGTTGGATCGTGGCTGGCCAGGCAACATTAGAACAGCTTCAATGACAGAAAACCTGAAACTTCTTTTTTTATTTACTGCTTAAAATCATCCACTTGGTGTCAAACAATTTTCCAGAATTGAAACAATGTTGCAGTTTTTCAGTGTGGGAACCTCCACTGTTTATCGTTGTGCATGTTATGCCTGCATAATAGGGTTCATTATACATGTGTCTAATATTGCAATATAATTTGGTACTTAGTCAAAAGTAATATTTGATAATAATAATTTTGATAATAATTCATGTGGATTATATTCTGAAGTGCGCTGAAAGTGGATAATATGTTTGGTCAGTGGAATGGACTCTAGCTGCCCTTAATTCCCACACCTGTTGTACATTTTACTGGCTGAGATGTTAAGGGAAAGTGCTCTGGTGGTTAAAGATCAGTGGTGTCAAAGGTACACACATTTGTTACTTAAGTAGAAGTATAGATACTGCAGTTTAAAAAAAAAAAACTCTGGTAAAAGTTGAAATATCAACTTGACCTCTTTACTCAAGTAAAAGTGAAAAAGTATGTGCGCCAAAAAATACTTAAACTATAAAAGTATAGCGTAAATTCTTTAAAGAAACAGCCAGATGCCACTTTATGAATTGAAAGCTCACTTTTTCGACTATTTTGAAAAATTCTTTGAGATAGGGCCAAGGATGAGGGAGGTCTTGTTGGTCTCCATCTCCCGATACGCTCTCACCTGTGTCCGACCTTTCAGACATTTCAACATCAATAAAAACACTTGTTTTCACTTAACGGCCAGCCTAGATATAATACGTAGATAACATATTTGTTTCACTTCTATGTTTCAGATAAAATATGTTTTTTTATTTGTTTTGGGGGTATATAAACAACAAAATGCCACAGCAAAAATAATACTGGATAGTTATGCTTTAGAATAACACACCAGTCTTTTCCTAATTTCATGAAGTGAAGGGTATAATAATGTTTGGATTTCAAATTTTCTCATAGCTAACCAACATACTGGTAGAGTTCTATTTTCAGAAAATATTAATTCGTTATTAAGGTCAAGGCGAAAAGTATCAATACTCTCCATATGAGGAATTACGTATGGTTGTTAGTTTTAAAGAAAAGCTGTAAAGATTGTATATTATTATTGTAAGTTACTCTAAGTATTTTAAATAAAATTTCAATAGTTTATGGCAGACTGCTTCTCATGTGACCGTCTACGCAACTCTACGAAAGTACTTCAAACGGGACCTATGGGCTTTGTAGTTTATAAATGAGAGCTAGTAGTTTCTAACTGCGCTACAGAACCACATTTCCCATCATGCAACATTGGTCAGCGTTGCGTTCCACTTCCTGTTAGCTTAGTGAAGATAGCGGACGAGCGGTCGAACGAAGAAAAAACTGATGTGTTAGTGTAAAATTGCTGCTTTGCTGCTCGGGAACGCGCTAATTTGGAGTTTTCTAGGACTATATTCAGGAGACAAAAATGGTAAATATGTGATTTATATGCTTTGTTGTACTTAAATTCAGTTGGTAGTAGCATTTTGCTACCGTTGGAGGGTTGGACTTATAAGCTCTTCATTCAGTCAACAGAAAGATAAAACCTCGGCGAATGTTTTATTCTAAAACATGACACCTACAGCTAAAGTAGCTCAAGAATATTTTTGAGTTGAAGGATTTTCTTCTAGTAAAACCGTGTTTTGTTGAATAAGTGGGTCTAGCAATTTATAAAGAGCTAGGCTAACACTTGTAGTGTTAACCCGTTACTAATTTCAAAACCTGACACCACTTTTGAGTTTTTGTTTGCCCTATGATGTTAGATGTTAAAATGGGTTTTTGTATATATTTATGTTTTCTTGTTTTACGCTGGAATGATGGAGGTGGTCAGTTTGTACTATTTTCGACGCGGGTTAACTAATTTTTATCTTTTTGTGATCCTTCGGTCGTGCAGATCCGCTTCATCCTCATCCAGAACCGAGCAGGGAAGACACGGTTGGCCAAATGGTACATGCAGTTCGATGATGATGAGAAACAGAAGCTGATAGAGGAAGTGCATGCTGTGGTCACTGTCAGGGATGCTAAGCACACCAACTTCGTTGAGGTGAGGGATTTGTCTCTGCTTGATTTGATGTCTTATTCATGTCACAATCTTCTTTTCATCAGGCCAATGTTTCTGTACATTTGTTAAAGGTTAGTTGTTGAAGGATCATGGCTAACAGTCCAGATTAACATAATTATTATTTTCCAACTAAGATGTGCAAATATACACATGTTCTTGCTGAGACACTAATTATTGTTTGTCCTTAAAGCAAAACTTGCATCACTTTGAAATTCGTTTCCTTTTGAAAGAAAATGACATTTTATTTAGCTGTATTTATCCTTCAAAACTGCATTAATTATTTTGACAAAAATATACAGTAAAAAATGCTGCTACCTGCTTCTGGATACAATATTAATTAGGCTTATCACCCAGACTCAATACAAGTGTTGTTGGCTTATTTTAACCGTTGATTTAAGATTGTTTGTGCATTAAAAGAATAAAACAGCAGAAAACCTTAAGATATTGCTAAAGTGTGTTATAGCTTGGTTACTTATTTAGCAGTTTTTCATCTTAATAAAAATACTTCTATGCCTGCAATTACTTGCCATTTCTATCCCCACTGTATCAGCAATAGTATTGAGTACTGGATATTTTCCTGGGAATAGATTGGGAACGTGAGATTTTAGTATTGTGACAACCGTCTTACATACAAGGAATTTAAACGTAAAGATTTTAAACATGAAATGTTTTTATAGAACCACTTGCATTTTATTAACTTTTGCTGTTAACGTTTATCTGTTCACCACTGTAATAATCAACAGGAATCTAAAATGTCCTCACAGATATTGAGAAATTTATGTCAAAACTTTCTAATGTTAATTCAGCAGCTTAAATAAGGATGCTTTATTCTCCATATTTGTTCTCAAACTGTGAGACGAGCCGCTCTGTGACTGGAGGTGAACTTGACTGACTCACAGAGGTTACACATTAGAAAATTCTGTATTCTATATATTTTCTAAATATAATTTATAAAACTAAATGGTGTCTAGCAATATGGATTTCAGTGCATTGATTAAAATAATGGATCATGTTGACCTGTAACGGCAGTTTTGTACACAGAGGAATCCTACAGATGTAAAAAAAAAACAACAAAAATTTTTTTTTCACTTTGGTTCAAATATTAATCCGCTGAGCAGAGATGTAGAAGAAAATGACTGAACTCACTTCATTTGGATGCAAACATACCTTATAAAAATTTACTTTTTTTTTTTAAATAAGGGCTTTCCTACTTTTTTTAATTACTGAAAAAATGAGTCCCTTTTTCTTTCACAGTTCAGGAACTTCAAGATCATTTACCGGCGGTACGCTGGTCTCTACTTCTGCATCTGTGTGGACGTGACGGATAACAACCTGGCATACCTCGAAGCCATCCACAACTTTGTAGAGGTAACTGAAACTCATGTGGTGTATAGACAGGAGGTGAACTGTGATGATTTAGTTGTTGTGGTCTGATGCTTTCCAGGAATGTCTCAAGAGGATCCCCCCCCCCCTTTTTTTTTATGTTGACTATAAAACTTGAACTATTATTTCTTTCTATTTTTATTGATTTAAAAAAAAATAAAAAAATTTTTTTCTTTGATGCTGATGAAGGGTTCTCTGTCTGACAAAAAAGTCAGAGGAAAGTGCATTTACTCCTTCTTTTTTCCAGGCAGGGTCTTAGCTGCACCTCAAACAGCTGCACAGGACTCTGCTGATGCCTGAACAGGTGCTGCAGGGTGATATCTGACTCAGACCTCGGGACGGTTACAATACGCAACCAGAAAAAAATCTGAAAGAGGGGAGAAACGATTGATGTTACACCCCAGAAATGTTTGTGTCCCTGAAGAAAACATTATCAGCCTCGTTCTGTTCCTTGCAAAGTCATTCTCATAGAAGTAAAAGAATGAAGGGGAAACTAATTTTTTTTTCTATCTCTCTGTAAAGGCTCTAAAACTAAATGTAAATGTAGAGTCTAACAATAACATGGTTAGAAAACTTTACACACTATTAATGTATAAAATCAAACTCTTAACTCCTGTTTATGTTTCTTCTGTTTTCATTTTTCTTTTTTTCTGTCTCTTTTCTTTTCTCATCACTGGGCTCTTTAGGGGAGTAGATCCAGTAAAATCATACTAACAGACTGTTTAGAAGCTTCCTATCTAAGAAAACCCAGCAGATTACTGCTGTCCCAAAATGATTTGGATTTNGTACAAGCAGCAAAAATGAAGCAGCAGACGCGATTTTGCTGCTTTTGCTGCCCCCGGTGTGAACGTAGCATAACAATAACATGGTTAGAAAACTTTACAAAAACTCTTAACTCATGTTTATGTTTCTTCTATTTTCATTTTTCTTTTTTTCTGTCTCTTTTCTGTTCTTGATGAACTGATATATTTGCGTGTGAATCGTATTGTGGTTGTTGAAGTAAAATGCTTTTTTTTTTTTTCTTTTTTTAATTCCTCTTGGATGGTTTGATTCAATTGATTTTACTTGTATAGCACAAATTAACGACACATGTCATCACTGGGCTCTTTGCAAAGTAGATCCAGTAAAATCATACTAACAGACTGTTTAGAAGCTTCCTATCTAAGAAAACCCAGCAGATTACTGCTGTCCCAAAATGATTTGGATTTGTAAAATAATTTTGTCCCATTTGCATAATTTACACTAAATCATGCATTATAGGCCACTTGATGCGCTGTGCCGTCTTGTAAAGGCGCTGATATTTTCTGTGTGCTGCAGCTTTTCAATCACTTCTCTATGATGAATAGCGACATTAAAGTATAATATGAAAGGAACGCAATCGGCACTTATGCAGATTGATGAAGAGATCTTTTTACTCCTCAATATTCTTGGCTTATTTTAATCAGCACATAGATTTGACATTTTTCCCTGTTCCTCTCTGTTTCTCTTGAAGGTGCTGAATGAATATTTTCACAATGTGTGTGAACTGGACCTTGTGTTCAACTTTTACAAGGTAAGATTATTTTCACGTTGATACTGTGGTGATATTTGTTTATGCTATTACAGATATCAGAATCCAACTCTGTAGCTAAAATCCTTGAACTCCTTTAATCGTTGCAGCTTATCACTGTGTAAAAAGGGCTGTTAGTCGGTGCGGTTTGTAACATTTTGGGAACAAAGGGAAGAAATTACACTGCTTTTAATGTTTATTGAAGATTTCTAAAAATTACTCATTAAATTTTTGTTGCAGTATTTAAACATTACCAAATATTCTGCAAGGTTTGAGCAGAGGGTCCTTTAACCATTCCTACTGGCACAGGAACATTCAGAGACCTGGGTCGTCTCTTAGGTTAGGGGATAGATATCCTGGGGTTCAGTTTCTGTGGAGGAACCACCTGACTTTTAATGAAAACCTCCTGGTATTTCAAATGGTTGCTATATCGGGAGTTTTTGGGACCTTTGGTACATACAGTGACCCAATGACCTCCTCCTTATATATCAGTCATTTGTTTGACATTTTGCTACTACTGATAAGTGGCTCAAGGACATAGTCTCTAGCCAAAGCCACACGTTGTTTATCGTATTGTTAGCATTATGACATCATCAACCTGAGTATCCTTGTGTCAGGGTCTGACCTACTTTCTGTGTTTCAAGGTGTACACTGTGGTGGACGAAATGTTCTTGGCAGGAGAGATCAGGGAAACCAGTCAGACCAAGGTCCTGAAGCAGCTCCTCATGCTCCAGTCTCTAGAGTAAAAGGTTTCTCCCTCTTGCCCACCGATCTGCAGCCCTGGCATTCAATCCTAACTTCTTCTGTTTCTATTCGTCCGAAAAGCAACCACGCCCCTGCTCCCACAGAGCCATCTCTTAACCGAAACCCAAGCAGGAGCCATTTAGAAAATATACTTAATATTGTTTACATATTGTTATTGAAGGTAAACTAGACTGTTTGCCATAGACGTATATATATTGCAATATTCTGCACCTGGAACAGCTGTTATGGTTTGTAAGCGAACAGAGTATCCTTCCACTTGTTAATGTTTCAAATCCTAACCAAGTGGGAGTCTTCTTTGTGTTCTGTTTGCTTCCTCTCATTCAGTGGGTGCAGAAAACATATGTAGTAACCAGAAAATCAATACATTCATGTTATCGCACTGTGGAGACTAGTATGAAAAGCTTCACCCCTCTTCTGTTGCTCATTAACCTAAACATTTATCTAATGGCACTACTTTAGCTAACAAGCACCAGAAATGTGGACCACAGATGATGATGGTTGTGTAATGAAAACTTGCTGTAGCCTTGCAGTCAAAATGAAACGGCCGTGAGAGTGTTACAGTGCTCCTCAAGGCTCATTAGCATTTATATCCAACTCTCATTTCAAGTAGAAAGCGCTTAGAGCAATTAACCCAGCACAGCCAGTTTATCACTGAACAGTTATGCTAACCTAGGCTGTCAGGCATCATTCTAAGATGATATGATGGCTTATCAGTGACCGATTTTCATTTAAATACTAGGTGCTTGTTGGTCCCTCTTAAAACACTTCAATGAAGATGAAACTTGGACATGCAGTGTATTTTACATAAGGCAGTTATGTGATGTTAGCTTGGTATGGTCTGTGTGTTAATACAGTGCATTTTGTGTGAATTATTGTGAAATTTAATCATAAAAAAAGTTGTTCTGACGTTATGGATCCATACATTCCTTTGGCACTGCATAAAGCTGAAATACATTTTAAACTCCCTTGTGAAGTTGGATAAAACAATCTGCTTTTATACATGTGTCTTTGCTGGACTTAAATATATGAAATTGAAAATGTCATATTCTAATTTTAACCATATCTAGTTGCAAACCTGGTCTCATTTTATTATTGATTAAACAACAGTGAACAATGTACCACTTCCCTACTTGTGAACCTATAATATGTGTCTAGCTGAACATCTGTAAGCCCATTTTTTGTGTAAATAAACAAATTGATCAGACTGTTTCATTGGTGTATGTGAAGAGTCGGGGTGATTGGTTGTCATAAAACACGCATTCTTACATCTGAAATCATTTTACCTCTTGTCAAGGTGACAGAAATTTTCTTCAGTTCATTTTATCTCCACTGTAGCACTGGTCTAAAACATTTTCTTTTGAATCTTTCAAATGAAAATTTGAAGCATGGATTGCATTTGTGTTATTTGCAGTTTACCAGACAAATCTAAAAACAAAAAAAAAACACCTGTCAGTAAAGTATTTTTTAAATGAGAATGTCCCAACAACAAACCTACCAAGAATTGTTCCTCCATCTAAGGTAACTGGTCAGAACAGCTTAGAGTTTTGCACTCGACGTCTGGCTTTTATGCAGAGTTGTAGAAAAATCCAGGCAAACTAAAATTGAAATGTTGCCTTGGGTCATGGAGGTGACAGAGCAACCAGCTCTCTGGTCAAACTAAACAGTTTTTTCAGCATGTAAAATACTAGGTATAATGGAAAACGAAGCTTGCACACCAACATAATAAAGCAGGGTGGTGACAGCATCATGATGCTTTAATTGAGCAGGGTTGAGAAAGCTGATCAAATTTGATTTGAAGATTGATGGAGCTAGACACAAAGCAAACCTGGAATCGGGTAATAGAAAAAAAACTATCTTGACTGAATTATTTGAGACTAAGGTGGAGGATCTCCCTTCATTATCATTACTCCCAATCCCACAACTAAGATGTTTTAACCCTGTAATGCCAAATGTATCGTATTTGATAGATACGGTTTGTGAAATGTTTTGCATCTGACACCTTTTGCATAATTTAATGGTAAAAACTTTGCACAAAATCCTATTGTACAGAATCAGATATACCTGATAACAGGGCAGAAGACTACAAAAAAATAATCTTGACTTATTGCATAGTAATAAATTATTAATATCAAAAATCTATTTCTGTTTTTTTCTTTTGACATATTTTGTTAAAAGGCCAAATAAGGACTTCAAACCAAAAAAAGAAAAACGAATATTCTGTTTTGTTTTATTCTTGGATCGGGCTTTAAAGGGTTAACTACCCAGCTGAGGTGTTAGCCTTAATAAAAATCAAATGGTAAGACTGATAAATTGGCAAAATTATACAACATTTCATACCATTTCAGATAAAAGTCTTAAAAACACTGAACTGTTTGCTTTTAACTACTTTTACTTGCAAAAAAAGGATAAAGGACCATCAGGTACCAGATATTTTTCTAGATACAATTTAGCACCATCTAGTGGTCAAACCTCATGTCATAAATCAGGCTGTATGGTTATGAGGTCATCTCGACAGCAGGTGTACAATCAATATATCAGTCAATGTACCCACTTCAACAACATTAAGCTCCCCCTAGTCGTTACACTATCGACCTGGGAGCATAAATCCAGACAATTGGACACGGAGGGCATTCACTCTTTATCGTGTGCGACTTCTGATATCCTAACCTCAACCTGATGGCCTTTGAGAGAAACGACTCGGAAGAAGAATGGCAGGCTGAGCAAATGAATCAACTACTGAGAGTCCATTGTGAAATTTCATGCACCATCGAGCCAACTGCCGATAAATCTGAATTGTAGACGCTGCTCACATTTCTTCATCCAGGGGGAGGGCGGCTGCAGGGGGACTGGTTTATGCCCCAGAACTCATTCACATTAAAGAGAAAAATAAATCAAATGACGCTTTCAATGAAAAACAAGCAGTTTATTGGGAATTGCATAATTAAAACAATGAGCAATACTCAACCTCATAAGACAATAGACAAATCTTATTTACAGCTTAGGTTATACTTAAAATGTACACATTTGGGCAGCCTTTATCACATCATTTACAAAACAACTGAGTCAGGGTTGTGTTTACCAATGGAGCAAGTCCAGACGAATCAAGAACTTATGCTTTCATTGTCCTTCTGATGATGCTTTAAGAAATAAAAAACACGTATAAATGCAAATTGAACTCCCATTTAGTTGCATTAAAACAAGAAATAATAAATGTGTATAAACAGGAGGAATCGGCTGCTTTCTCACAGTCAACAAGGGGAGTCAGCAAATACAAGGAGACCGAAGTTAGGAATCTCAGTTGTTTTACAATATGAGCTGATAACGTCTACATTAAAATCTTTATTACAGTATACTTTTCAAGTAAAATAAAATGTACATTTCTATAGTTACAGCATATTAGGAAATAAAACTGTAAAAGTGCACTTCAAGAGAGGACAGACTCGACTGATGTAAAGCAACACATTTTCACTGTTTGACTTTTGATATTCTAAAACCATTGTGTTTGCAAAGACTCACTTTGGGATAAATGTCTACTATGAGGCTGGAGGGGAAAAAAAAACAAAAAACAAATGAGGATAAAGAAATATATCAGCTGGGAGCATGTTTGGATTTAGCCTCAGGACAGGTTGCACCTTTAACTTTACGTTTATTAAGTCATGATATCTGACTCAGTGATCCAATGACCAAGGAAAGCCACTTACCCTGGAAAGTCAGGAATTCTTTTTCCACAGAGTAATGAATGACCTGAGTTGGCTCACTTAAACTGCAAAAGCAAAGATGTTTTCTACAACTGTTTTTCTCTAAAGCTGGATTATTTGTTAAAGAGTCAGACAAGTTAAAATATCTCGAAATTGGATGTAAAGTCTTGATTGCAATGGGGAGAGAATATGCTGGAACTGCTGTGTGGAATTAAAGCAGCTCTGGTTTTTGTTTGGATAAACGATTACCGTCTCAACATATTTTTGTTTTCCGTTATTTTAACTTTTTCCTTGGGAAATAAATCCCCCTCCAGGATTTCAACTCTTAATCTTAGTTTCGTTTCAGATTCTTTGGAAAGCAATTTTGGCATTTTGTATTTCTAGTCCGTTCTTAATATTTCTACTTTAAAGGTAGGTTTGGTCTTTTTGCAAAAAGTATTTTTTGTACATTCATTTTGAAAATAATTCTGATACAGTTTGTTTTGTCCTCGATATTCTATCTTTTTTCCCTCATTTTTAAAATTAACTTTCAAGATATGACTTTTTTACCAACCTATCACACTTCTAAATATACATAGACTCTATTCTCAAATGGTTTTTTTTGTCCAGATGACTGTAATAGTTCTTCATAGTGCGGATCAGATGCTTCAGCTAATCATTTGTACGCCTGCAAACACGTAGAATCCTAAATCATCATTGCACCCTCACAACCAGGCATTATTAAACGATGGCAGAGCCTCATGCAGAATCTGAGCTTCTATGACAGAACTGTGCTTACCATCATCACATTCCTGGTCCAGCATTAGCATGTAGAGCAGCAGCAATACTGCTTTGAATAAACACACTAATAAATCCTAATATTCCACTAAATCGGGACCAGATGTCACAGAAGTCTGGACGAGGTCATTCTCTAATGAGGCTCAATCTTTGGATGTTTGAACCTCTGGAAATCAATCATTTCCTTTTTTGCTGTGCTTTTTGCTTTAAATCGGAGCGACAATTTGCCATAAAAACAGCTTAGGTCAGAAATTTAAATACTGTCAACATTAGCATGACGATCCTTCATTTTAGGCCCAAAATAATTTAAATCAACTATTTCCTGTAGGGTATATACAAGTATACATGTTTAGAACATAAAACTTAAAGGATCTTAAAAAAAAATTATTTGGAACTTAAGTTTTTGTCTAATCTGTACATATTTAAGTTGTACATATAGGTTCACATATATACATGTACCGGTATTCTAAATAATATTTGAAAGACTGTCATTTATTAAGCTGCAGAGACTGCACACTTTCTAAAGATCGACAAGCTTCTGCAGCAACATGGACTGGATACTGGAACGCTCATTTTGGCTGATCTGGTAGAGCGCATTTAGGTACAGATCCAAGCACATAAAATACGTTTTAAATAGGGTTGATAAAGTGAAAAAAAAAGGTATTTGTAAGTTTTATTGATTTAAAACCCACTTTTGATGATTATTTGTGATATTTCTTTGTATTAAAAGTTCTGAAAAAAACTGTCAGCCCCAATGAAATGAAAAAGGTAGAATTTTCCAGAGGGTTAATATAATCTAAAGGCAGCTTGTACAGCAGTATTTAAGAAACGAACACCTGCAGCAGCGTCATGACTTTAAGGCTTATCTGAAGTTAGAGCCGCGGCTTTAACTGTTTGACCTCTAATGAGGAGCATGTTTAAAGAAGTTATAGTGAGACTTACAAACCAAAGAAAATGGTGTTGGCAGCATTGTGCTGTGGTCTGTTCTGTTATAATATATGCTGATGTATTCCCTAAAGTGGATTAAATAATGAAGATTGTTGACTAGCCCTAAATTCCTTAACTTTTTATCACATCAACAGTTAGAAGGTTGAAACCTGGACACAACAGGATGGTTTAATGGGACAATGATTCAGAACACATCAATACTGGTTCAGGATTGGATAAAGCTTCTGGAATGGTTCTGACTTCAACCCTACTGAAAACATATTAGCTGTCCTTCAAAGCTGAATCTGTGCTAATTAAATTAGCTTTGATGTTTCTAAAAAGAGGAATGAAACATCCAGATAGTCTTTCATTTTTCGAATCCAGACAGGGTTTATTCTTATAAACATTTCCAACCCTGTCTGGATTATAAAAATCCAAACTTGTGCTCTTCATTTTTTTTTTAATTGTTGCCATTGTGTGATTACATTGAATCTATCCAAGAAATAAAAAAGATCCTAGTTAATACAGGCGGTTGATGAAAGGATGTAAACTTCTGACCGAAACTTTCGATTTATCTACAATAACAAAAAGCCACACCTCTACATCATCACATTTGGAACGAACAACCTGAGCAGTTTCCACTTCCAACTCTTTATGATTGCACAATTTATATCCACCTGAACCCACTGATAAACACCTTCAATTTTCTGGTTTTCTGGGAAGGAAAGATAATTACTCGTTAATAACCACAGATCTCTTTGTGTGGATTTCTTGGGGCATTGCATGTGATTGACACCTGAACGCAAGAAGTCAAACTAGAAAGAAGAGGACCTCCTTTCAGAGTGCACATTTAGACAGTTAATCACATAATCACTATCTGTTAAAAACTGTTAGTTGACTAATCACGAGGCATATCAGCTGATTTAAATGCTTCAAGTAGCTTCACAATCATCGTTTACAGTCAGTGATGTGCAAATGCCGAAAACATCTTAGGATTGCTTAAAACCAGCGTGGAACAGCAAAGAGAAGAAATAACAGCATAGAAGCTCATACAGACAACCTCTGACATGAGGGAGCGTCTTCTCTGAGATCCAACCGTCTTCACTCTGAGATGCAGGCTCAAACCTGAACCACTCAGGTTAAGAGGCTTACCAGAGGTCATAGGTCAAAGTAGTCCTCCCACCAACACTTATCCAGGTGATCTAAAGTGTGTGAAACCACAGCCACACACACACACCCAAAAACACCTGGAGATGAGCTGCATAAGAAACGGATCGTCGTTAGTTTCAGGGGAAGCTGGTTTCCACTGAGGCGCCTCGGTTCATGGCGTTACCTACCTGGAGGGGGCATGCTGTCTGTTTGGGCCTGTGAGATCAACTAAGCAAGGAGTCCATCCCTAGCAGTTACATTGCTGCTTGTTCTGTGTCGTCGTGCCTCTCGGCTGTCGAAGCTGCCTCAGTGACGCGTCTCCATATTGGATACCTGAGCCCATCCTCTCTGGGTCCAACTCCCCTTCAAAAGGAAACCAAAATGATAAAAACTCCCCAGTACTTGCTTTAAAAATCTAATTAAATATAAACAAAAACATGTGCAAACTCTTACAGAACAAACAACTTTAGAGTGTACCTGAATCTATCTTGTTGAGGATAGTGCGAGCACATTTCAAAAATCCCTCCTCCACGTTTTCACCTGTCAGGGCGCTCGTCTCCAGAAACATTAGCTCTGTGTACGGACAGGAACATTATACAAGGTAAAAACAGGACAAGAGGGGCAAATAAAAAAAGTGTTCAGGCAGATCATGAAAGACAAACGTATTCGAAAATGCTTCGAAGATTATTGCCAGGTGGGTTACCGTTCTCCTGAGCAAATCGCGAGGCCTCCAGAAAGGTCACCTCTCTTTCTGCATCCAAGTCTTTCTTGTTTCCACACAGGATGATAACGATGTTGGGGCTTGCCAGTGTCCGTGCATCTGTCAGCCAGTTAGTCAGTGTGTTGTAAGTTTCACGGCTGCAACACAAAAAGTTGAAGGTTGATGTTTAGTGTCAGTCTAGAATACTAAATGATCAAATGTTTTTATATACATATTGTTCAATTAAAACTACAAACTTTTTTTTCTATTGGCACTTTTTGCCACAAACAAAACATTTTTGCATGAATGTAGTTATGCAAATTATTATTATTTTTTTTAAGTGTGCACTACATTCCCCTTCGCCCTTTGTGTTTTGCATAAAATCATAGGAACAAAATTCCTTCAGTTAACCAATTAGCATGGTTTTAACTAGGACCCTGCAATTAATTGTTTTAGCAATATAATCACAATTTAGCAGAATGCAATTTTCAAATAATAAAGGCAGTCAGTTTTAGTCATTACATTTTTCTCTCCAGCCCCTTAGGTGGCAGTACAGCACTTAAAGAGGGTTTGCCTCCAGCCGGAAGGGACGATTCTTTCATGAACATAGAAGTAACAACGCACAGGTTAGAGTAAAGTCCTGCAACCATGGACTCTGGACAAGCAAGCTTTCAAGGCCATGAAAAAAAAGGACTCCCTGTAGTGAAACATCTACATGCCTGTTCTTAGTGCTTAAGAAAATCATAATAAAATTGTATTTGCAAAATGAGTTGAAAAATAATAGCAATTTAGTTTTTTGGCCAAATTGTACACCCCTAGTTTGATTACACAATATCCTAAACCTTAATTAGCCATCTTTAATTAGCAATCTGGACATAAAAGAGTAAGGCTGAACTGCAAACCTTCTCAGACATGGTTGTCCATCTAAACAAAAAGGTGAAGGAAAGATAAATCTAGTCAGGGACTTTGGGAGGCAGGAGAATTGGCCCTGTTGGTATCCTGGAACGAGTGGAAGAAGCTGCCCTGGTCAGATGAGTCATATTCAATTCAGCAAAAAAAAAACATCTAGTAAGGCTGAGCCTAAACTACTCTGCTGAAACTACTTACAGTTGCGTTTGCAGAGCAATGTCACTTTCCCATCAAAATAAAACACCATACATTTGTAGGTCTAGTGAAAAATGTAGAAAGTTTTAAAGGTTGTGAATACTTTAGAAAATCACTGCAGCGCAAAAAAACAAAACAAAGATTATGTCTAACTTGACATGTCAGGCTGTAAATATTCATCCCTGACACTGTTCTGAAACAGCCTGTTTCTATGGTAACATGAGGTCAGTGAGGTGAGGAAAAGGGAGGAGGCTGACGTATTAATGTTTAACAGCTGTTTTCACTGACACGCACAGGCTGATGTAACGCCACAAAGTGATGAAACAAGGCGACTCAAACTGAATCTTAGTTCATAGGTTACTTCTTTAGTTTTTCTTCCCTGCTGCACCCATACTGTTATTTGCCCCTTTCCTTTTAAACCAACTCCTATTTTTTTATGCTTTTCTCTTCATTGGGGAGGTTCATGACTCCCATATGTGCAATAAAAAAAAAAGCTCTCACTATTGGCTGCTTCGGCTTGACAGAACAGCCTTTAAGCTATTCTTCCAAACTGGACACTATCCTGCTGCTGGCAGGCAGGAGAGCCGGAGTTCAACTGTTTTTAACACTAGGACTCCCAGAATTCTGATCTGACTAGAACTCCCACTGACCTGCTCAGGTGTGGGCGGTGCTATCCAAAACTTGAACAAAAGTTTCACTATTGTCTGATGGGTCACTGATACATCTGTGCTTTCCCGTGGGTGGACGATTATCCTTGGACTTGCTGTCAGAATTTGAGCCACTTCTTACTGACCAGTCATCATCATCCGTCTCTCCATCTCTGCCCGAATCACTATTGTCAATATTTTGAAGCATTTCTAAAGCCCGTTTCACGGTTAAATTTCTTCCATTTTTTTATATTAGCCAAGAAATTCTAGATAGAATTTTGGTTGCTAGGCAACGGTATCCAACGTCAATCATCCGGGGGAAGACTTTATAATGCAACTAATAGAGCCGTCAAAATGACGGCTGTGGGAGATTGAAGTAAAATTAACCATATTTATTTTTTAAGTTTTCATTTTATTAAAAATAATACGTGAAAACGAAGGAAATATAGAAAAAATGAAAAGTCAGATAACATGAGTGACATATGATGCATGTAAATAAACTTTTCCTTTAAAATCTCAGAACCCTCAAAATGACGACCTTGGGAGTTCTAGCGTTAAGCACAGTCAAAGTGAATCTGAGTTCTGAGTCTGAGAAACGCGAGGCTGGGGGATGGTTCATTTTTAAATAGCGCTGACTCGGGGTTCCCTCTCGATATATTCTGACTCAATATTCTATATGTACAACTAGGGAGGTGAAGATGTTTT
>NW_015150921.1:358512-360663 GCF_000732505.1 Cyprinodon variegatus | reverse complement strand
GCCAACGCTTTTAAAAGTCGATTTTTATCGATTTTATCGATTCGTTGTTGCAGCCCTAAAATAAATAAAATCAAAGAAGTGGCCCACCATGACTATAAAGCTGATCCCAGTGGGAAATTTGTCCCTAACTATGTAGAGGCAATGATAGCCATGTCAGTACAAGGTTCCTTCTTCAAGGTCAATGACCGGTTTGCCTGACATGTAACAACCACACCATGCATATTGCTTTAGGTTATTAGACTATATTATTTAGGCTATGTATGCTTCCCAAAAAAAAAAAAAAATCCACCATCCCCCTTCTTCTTCTTCTTTTTTTTTTTTTTTTTTTTTAACAACTAGACTACTGGCTACGTTGTAGCAGGACATTTCTTGATGCCTTACCGAAATCGTTCCTGCCCGGCGGTGTCCCAGATCTGCAGTTTGACCGTCTTCCCCGCGACGTTAACCACCCTGGAACCAAACTCCACGCCGATGGTGTGGTTGGAATCCTGTTTGACTGCACAGGTAGAACGACAAGAGTTTAAAAAACAAAAATATGACACATTTATTTAGTTTGCAGAGCAATAAAGAAAGACAACCACTTTACAAGGGTTCCCACCGTCTCACTACTGAATGTGCCATGTTTGTTTAAAAAGAGAGCAACCTTCAAAAACACTTATTCACATGAGAGCCTGCAGGAAACTGACAGAAGATTGATAGATCCTCAAACCTCAATATCAGAAAAAGATAAACTGAGTAAATAGTCATAAATAAATGTGGATAGGGGTCATATAGCTTTAGGACGGCACTGAGAACCAGTATCAATAGAGGAAACACAGAACAGTCCTGAAGTGGCAACCTAACCAAAATAATCCTAAAAGCAGTGCAGTCCTTAAATAACCCAATTAAAAGTTGGTGTTAATGATTTAAGGTGACAAATTGTATCCATAGGAGTGGCTCAAAATGATAGCAGAGCTTTTGGACTGGCCTAGTCCAAGTCTGAGCTTTGAGGTGCTAGAAGAAAGAAGAGAAGCCAAGAATCCTCAACCTTCAATCAGTGAGAACATCTATGCTGCTAATCTTTGACATCCAAATCTGCTGTGTGTAAAAAACAAATCTGATATCTGTGAAAGCCAAAATATAGTTTTTTGCATTGTACATCTCTTTATTTTGATTCAAAAAATGAAGGGAAAATCTTAAGTTTCAACTATCAGGTTTCATTTAAGTGTCAATCTTGGAGGGGGCTGTTCTGCTAACCTTATTTTGACAGTTTTAACATTCAACAGTTCATATATTGTTTCACAAAGAGCCTCTTGCTCTTTGAATGACGGGTTTATTAAACATTCTTTCACAGCCTGACTTTTATGACACTATAATGTTCTTTCCTGTCAAAGCAGTCACTGTAGTTTTAGAAATAACACGTTCAGGAAACTTTATTGAGCTCTAAATGATAAAAAAGATTAATCTTCATAAAATACCATAAAAAAGACAGAGCAGAAAACTCTGATAAAAGGCCATTGAGTTGTGCTGTTTTATATATATATATATATATATATATATATATATATATATATATATATATATATATATATAAATTTAACAGTAACCTGCACTAAATGCTTAGTAGACTGGCACAGATGGTTTCTTTGTAGCTTCATTCATATCAGTCAGCAAAATAATACTTTTTCCCCAGAAGGAAGTTGTGTAACCTCACAGCGGGCTGATGACCTCTTTTCACTAAGGCTTACATTTGTTCTCGATGAACTGGTGGAGGAGGCAGGATTTCCCCGTCCCGGCGCTGCCGATCACCAGGAACTTGAACAGGAAGTCTGCAAGAAGAGAAGCAGAGGTAGAACTCAATGCAACGTATCGATATAGGTGAAAGACCTGCTGCTGCTCTTTGCCACAAAGACAATCTTCAGATAAACTCCTAATCCTGTTAAAGCCAGAACTTTCACAGCATCGACTAAACTCCAGTTACCCCACTAATCCATTAACACTGCATGTAAGCTAGACTCTACAAGGTTTGGTTAATATTTCAGAAGAGGGAAAACAAATGGCTCTGGTCTGAGATTTGACAGAGCCAAACTAACACATGAGTAAACTTTTTATTTAAAAAATTTAATTAAAGCCCTAGCATCAGGTCTATAGTTATTTACATAAGAGATGGGC
>NW_015150921.1:353863-357264 GCF_000732505.1 Cyprinodon variegatus | reverse complement strand
CTTGATTTCCTCTCTGTAAGCTGCATTTTTAAATATCCCCACCTAACATAAGAGTGCAGATGTAGGGAAATACAGAAGCAATTAAAAATGACATGAATTCCAACTGCAAACATTGTACATGTTTCTATTGCTTCATGATACTTTCACCAGTGGCACAACTGATCCTCCAGAGAAGACGAGGTAGTGAGACTGGAGCAGAAATCAATAAGAGGCTATTACAGCTACCATTAGTGCTGGCAATTTTCCACATGTATCCAGCCTTCATGGATAAAGTTTCATACAAGAAACGAGGGAGCAAAGAAATATAAGTGGATACAGAGTGAGTGGGAGTGCAAAGGGAGAAGGTGATGGTTTTAAAACAATTCATGTGAAAAAGAAAAATCGTGCTTTTGTTGTATGGGTTAGATTTGAAGTAAAAAAGAATAATGGACAATATTTGCACAAAAAGTTAAGCAACTAAAACTGTAGGATTGGAAGTAGATTTTAAAAAAACAACAACACCCAATTTAAGAGAAAGAGGAACTGATGCGCACAACATTGAGGTGCTACAGATCCACAGGTAACTCAGCAGACTGATCACAGCAACTGAACTTCCTATTTATCGGCCTTTAGCTAAATATTAGCTCCTGTCAAAATGATACGACTCGAAATGCTGTAAACATCATTGTAGCTAATATTAACCACACCTTTGGCTTTAAATCAATTCACCCCGCGTACGTGCTTCTCTCAACCTTCTCTTTTTGACCTGACAATAGCTGTTAGCAGAAGTTTGGTCAACTTTCCCATGTAACGTCTCACCATATGTTTACTCACATCACACTGGCTGCTTAATGGAGCAACAGAATCCCTCAAAGCAGGACTCTAGTGTCAGCTAACAGGCGCAGAACTCTTAAAGTACAAATATAATTCGGTTAAAAGGGAGCTACACGTTTAAAATACTCCTTCTAAACATGATAGCATCTCATAGGTTCAATTCGCACAGAGCTAGCTAGCGACGTTGCTAAGCGCCGACCTGTCAGTTATGAGCACAGGACAGTCATTAACATGTAACAGCACGATTTAAAATACACAAACATACCGTATGTCTCAGACATGTTGACCCTCGCTGTATCAAGGACCCTTTTATGGTTATTTTTGGTGTTGTTAGCGCTGTCTGACCGCCGGGTTCACACGTCTTCGGCGTGTTTATCTAAGATGCTAGAGGTTTCCTTGATCCCCTTCCTAGCTTCCTCGGTAGCGACTACAACCATACACGGTGCTTTGCGTGTTTACGTCACGAACGTCCCAGCTGTGTTGCGTTCAAGTGATCGTGGAAAAGTTGGAACTTTGTTGAATGTCTATTTTGTCAGTATGTCAAGCAAAATGTTGTACAAAAATATATAAATATCTCCAAATTAGGTGGGAAAAGGTGATTTTTTGGAGTCCTTCGATTAAAGAATAACAGCCACAGAGCCATACTAGACGGCATTGACAGAGGAGTAGCTAGAAAATGTTTATTAGGGTGGCCAGGCAATAACCAATGTACAATGAGGGGTGACACCAAAATCTCAGGGTCAATCTACACTCTTCCAGCAGGAAAATAAATGAGTAAAACATCCATATTTTATAAATAAAGACAAACTATACTTTCCTACAGCCTTTGCTAACAAATAGACGCATATATTTAAACTTCCGTGCTTTCTAGATAAAAGGTATAGTGGATAAAATCAGGTTTGAGTTCTGGGGTGAACATCTTTCCCATTGTCTTTACTTACCTACTTTTATCAACAATCATTCCGGATAAAATTGGTATTTACAAGTACTAATGTCTACATAAATTGATTATTTAATAAGTTTTTTTTAAATTAAAATAATTATTTATCTATGATTTCACTGAAGACTCCTAGATGAGACACATCATTTTTTTCATTGGCCTAAGAAACACAAAATCTAGTTATGGAAAGAACATGAATTCTGTACTTATCATCTTTAATGTTAGTATTTTTATGTGCATAATTAACCACAGTGTTTTTGTTGTCAAGCAATTATTAATATATGAAAATTTTAAATGTTTTGAATATTCCACTTTAGAGTATTACCGCTGCCACTGTCTGTATTAGAGGGGAAAAATGGTAGGGGTGGCTGCAGGGGTGGCCAATGATTGGCTAAGGGTGGCCCTGGCCACCCCTGGCCCCCCATCTAGCTCCACCACTGGGTATTGATTGGCTGTCACCCACCTTTCCAGATTTAAATGATATTCCAACTTGATTTGAGAAAGAAAACGGGTTTGGGATCAAAAGCAAAATGCATTTCACTGTAACATTCCTTAACAATTTAGTCAAATAAGTCAAGTCAACACGGTGTGCCAAAGATATTACGGCACCATGCATTGTATAAACATTTGTGTACACATGCAAGAACTGCCACTCTATGTTGATTACTAATAAAATGTCTGGACATAATCTTCTGAGAACATTTTAGTAATTCAAGAAAATTAATTTCACATTTATATTCAATATGTAGCCTAATAACAGATAATAATAAATAATATCCTAGTCCTGGTTTGCATTATATTTGGGATTTATTTTACCTGTAGGTTTTCCCAAGCAGAGTTAGTGTGAGGACCTAACAATCTTAATGACATGGCGATTTGTTAGGAGTTGACTTAGTTTGTAGACTGACCAATTAAATGTAAAGATCTAATTTATAAGTTATGCTGACATTGTTTTTTTTATCTCATAAGAGAGCAAAGCAGAGATAAATATAAAAGTTTAATCAATACTTAAATAATTTTGAAGTCAGTAAATGAATTGGCAATCAGCATGTTCTCAAACATGTAATATATACCACCTCAGTAGATGTAAAGATATGTACTGATAAACAGCTTTGAACAAATAATACTTCTAAAATAACATACTTTTTTAGTGGGTTTTAGTATTGCCTATTCTGTTACAGGATAAGGGTTAGTCGTGCAAATAGGAAGGCTAAATAGAAGCCAGAGTGGGACACAAGTCACGCTTAAGTTATATTAAAACCAGCCTAGCATCAATGGGATTCCATGCTCCCTCAACAGCCCCAATGTAAAAGCAAGATAACAAACAAAAAGATACAATAACATCAATAAGTTGACAAAATTACAAGTAGAACAAATGCATTTAAATTGCACCTTTGTCTGTCTGACTGGTCTTTCTCATGAGTTCATATCTAAGCCACTGGGTGGCAGGAAAACACAATGAAACACATTGTGGATTTAACCTAGTGTAAACATGGAAGCACTAAAGCCTTAGTGCATATTTAAAAGAAAATACAATTCCTACACAAAATTGTGTGTTATTTTCTTTTCTATAATGGGAACTCATCAGCAAGCTTTTTTTTTTTTTTTTTTTTTTTTCCATTTTTGCTCCACTTGGCTCCATATGTTG
>NW_015150921.1:351567-353069 GCF_000732505.1 Cyprinodon variegatus | reverse complement strand
CAAGCTTTTTTTTTTTTTTTTTTTTTTTTCTATAATGGGAACCCTTCAGCAAGCTTTTTTTTTTTTTTTTTTTTTTTTCCATTTTTGCTCCACTTGGCTCCATATGTTGGGTCCAAACTAGTGCATAAATATGTCAGGATTCTCTTGTGGTAGAGGGAGGAATGCAGAATGTCCTTGGTCGAATGTTTCCTTTTAGGAGCGAGTTATAACTGTGTCCTTTTTTCTCCTGTATCCATTCATCATCTCCTCATGCCTTCGTTTATACACATGCACACAAACTTACCAAAAAAAAAAAAAAAGCCCAGAGCTTGTGCCGGGCAGCCCAAGGGCAACAGGTGATAAATTACAGAGCCTCCCTTTCTGCTGTTATCCTTCAATGTTCCTCCCTGTCTTTGTTCTGCTTTGACAGATCCACTCATCCTCCCTGGCCTAGCTAAAAGCTCCTTTCACAAAGATTAAAGACAGAAGGAAACACAAGGCTCAGCGTCGTGTGGGGGCACGGATGTTTTTCTAAGGTGGGCTGCAAAAAAGGCTGCCTACAAAGGTGTGCAACAAGAAGGGGCTTTTGCTTCCGTTAGGTGCTTCCTTTGTCTCTTGATGTTCATTCTGTTTTTGTTTCTCTTGTTTCTTTCTTGTCTCCTTGCATCAGGGCAGATATTTGTTTGGCTGGTATGGCAAACAAATGTACATCTGTGGGTGTTCACAGTTGATTTATTTACAGCTCAGATTAACAGATGAAAGCCGAACATTTGGATTTAAACACTTAGAGAAAAAAAAAAGCAGAACCCAAAGGGAAACTAGAAACTGAGATGGTAACATGTCATGCTTTGCACATACAACTGTCTCTGTACAAGATCACAACACATGAGCACATCAGGGAAACTCCACATAAACCGTTTACAGTGTTTACAGAAAACAGTCTCTTTCCAGAGCATAATTTGAGTGAATCACCTCTTTAAACAGGTAAGCTCTGTTTCTTAGACAACATGAATGTTGTTATAAAAGTGTTTGTCATGCTGTGACTCACAGTCTATACAATAACACAAAGGGATTTTTGATGGCCTGCTGTTTTACGAAGAGAACAAAGACGCTATGGCTGTTATTTGAGGGCTATTAAGATGTAATATAGTGTGAACAGATGAAATGTATGAACATGAGCTGAACCACATGTGAGAATTTCTTTAGGAGGAAAATGTATTTATTTGAGCAAAAAACAAAAACAAAAAAACTTTACCGAAGGGGCTAAGGAGACTGCAGAGGTCCAACTCCCATATTGTGACGGCAAAATTTATTTTACCCTTGTTTGAAATGATTGAAAATCCCAGAAGCAAAATTATAGTTGCTAAAACTTTTTGCCAAAAGATTAATTTTTCTACTGTAAAACTTCCAAAGATTTGTGAATGATGTTGTCATGATTTAGCAGAATTTCTAGCCCCAGATGCAGACTCACAGAAAACTCAGGCAGGATTAAAGTCCAATATTTATTGGATCCACACAGGGTT